>NW_011645635.1:1874624-2110822 GCF_000225545.1 Orbilia oligospora ATCC 24927 | reverse complement strand
ATTAAATTTTATTTATTTTAATTTTTTTTTTTTTTTTTAAAAAAAAATTTAATTTTTATAAATTATTTGTTATTTATGTTTGTTATATTTTGTATTATCTATTAAATTATTAATCCATTATTTATTAAATTTTTTTTAATTTTTAAATTTTCTTTTTTAATTATTGTTTATTTTAAATATAAAAAGGATTTTAAACATCAGATTAATATTTTTTATATTATATGTAATATAACTTCTAAGAAGTTTTTTTTTAAAATATTTAATTTTTATAAAAAATATATTTTTTTGATTTTGATTAATTATTTACTAGTATATTACTGTATTTTTTATATAAATTTTTATTTGCACTTCACTAAATACTTTTTGAGTTTTTAGGATGTTTGTCACCTTTCACCCCTGTTTTTTTCCTCGAATAGCTGGTATAACACTGTTTTCCCACCTAGAATAAAAGCTAGGTATAACACTGTTTTCCCACCTAGAATAAAGGCTAGTATTCTATTCTATTTTATGTTCTGGGTTTCGTTGGGTTCTGGGTTTTCTGGGGTTTTGGGATTTTTTAGAGTTTTTAAGGGTTTTCTCGTTTAATTTACTTAAAAGCGTAATGGAATCAGCGCCGGTTTTTAGTTGGAATCAGCGCTGATTTTTATGCCAAGAGAATTTTTCGCTTACACCCAACAAGTTGGAATCAGCGCTGATTCCGCTCAACTCATATCTCGTAGATTAAACTTCAACTTCAGCAATTTCGTCTAAATCACGGGCGATGCAAATACAAAAACAAACAGGAGCTCAAGACTTTAAAAGAAAAAAGAAGCAAAAAAGAAGCAAAAAATTCAAACACCCAACGGAGTGTATTCCGCCGGCGGTTCAGGTCCCATATTCACAATAATCCCGTCCTGCCAAAGCATCTCCTTATCCTTATCCCTTTCAGACTTCCCAGTATCAATGCAAGCCACCTCCAAACTAACCCACGTCCTCTCATTCGTCTTCCACGCATACGGTATCACCAACCCCAACATAAAACTACACTCCTTGATTTCCTTCATCGGAACCCCATTTTTAGATCTGGGAACTAACTCAATCTTCATAAACCCGTTCTGAAAATTCGTGAATATATTGAATCTGAGATTGCTTAGCATGCTGGGCGGATCAGGTTCATAATCTGCATCTAGCAGCGGTTTTGTTTTGCCTTCTTGGAAAGGCTCTTGTTTGAGTTTGATGGTTAGGCGTTTTATTTGGTAGTTGTATGTGGGGCGCATTTCGGGGTCGGTGGTGATGCTGAACACGAGATCGATGGGGAGGTCGCCGGCTGTGGGCACGTAGTTTGTTATGCGTTTTCCTTCCAGGGTGTAGATTTTGAAGATGAATCTTGCGCGGTCGTAGGGGTGCGCCGGTTTTGAAGGGGTCAGGTTCAGAAGATTTGGGACGAAGATTGGTGGTTCCTCTGGTGTGGGACGGACCAGTTTTTGAGGAAACAAGCGTGGTTCTGGAACTCTTTTAGGGAGTGGTGGTGGTTTGTACTTGTGAGCTGGGAAAACTGGAACATTGAATTGGAAAAGCTCGTCTGGTGGGGCGACGTAATCTTCCGTAAAGATTTTATTAATGTCCAGTGTATAGATCGGTTCATTCAATTGAAGGGCCATCATTGCAGACGTGGGTTTTTCCTCCTCGAAATAATCATTTTTCCAATCAGATTCAGGGGGTATTTCTTTCCTGAGAGTCCTCCAGACCTCTTTTGCGTATGCTTCTGTTTTGATTGTACGGGATTCCCAATCAAAGATGTCCGATTTGGATCGCGGATACTCCACATTAGTCTTCAGCGCTCTGCCTCTCTTCGCCGCGCGAGGCCCCGACAAATCGCGGTTAGGGTCTTTTGGTGCGAATATTCTCTTGATGTCCAGTTTGAGCATATCCTTGTCGAAAGTGCCGCCGACAGTGTAACACTGTTGCTGTGCGGGTAATGTGAATTTGAGGGCCCAGAGCTGAGGAGGGGCGTAGTCGAATAGGCAGAGCATGATATCCGGTGCCAATTTGCGCTGAACCAAAATTGGGGCCTTTGGCTTTTCATCCTTATCCTCCGCGGCCTTGGTCTTGTCAAATCTGGCGACAACCGTCAGTTCCGGGAACTGGACAAGGACATTCGTTCGCATCAGGAATCCGAATTTGGGCATTTGCGGGGAATAGCCAAAGTTAGGATCCTCCTTTCGAAGGTAGTCTCCGATTGCCTCTTTCAGAGCCAGGCGACAAAAATCTTCCTCTGGCTTGAACGTAAATTGGTTCGCCAAGCTGAGGGCTCCGTCTATCAATGCATCCGTCCAGTTTTCGTCGATGTAGAAAAAGCGCAGCGTTTCGTCCGGTAGATATGACTTATCTGGAATGAAGTAGTGCGCCGGTATGGACGCCATGTGCAACTTGTCGTGAATCCAGCTTTGGACCATTGCATAATCCGTATTCGAAGGTACATTGTGATAGTTATACTTGACTCCCGGTCCAGCGGTAGAACAGGCGATATCCATGGCCACTGGAACCGCATTTTCATATATTTGTGAAAATATGTGTGGTGACATGAGAGTTATATCAACGGTTTCATCAATAGATTTAGCCTGCCATCTGTTGGTGCTGACTATGGTGGTGTTGTTTGCATGTAGCGTTGAGTTTAAGCCATCGAGTCCATGGACTAGGTCTGGTATGCTCTTTAGGACTTCGTCGCGAGATACGTATTCGCCGAGCTGTTTGTGCACATTTATTTGGGAGGTTTTGAGAGATTCTATGTGCATGTGCCGTCTGACTCGCGATAGTGCAGCCGTGAAAGCTGGATCACCCATTGCCAAGGTTTTACCTAGCTGCCATGCGGCAGCATAGGAAATGTCCATCAGCCCTAGATCTGCGTCCAAAATCTGGAGATCTGTGCCAAAGTTCGATTGTACCGTCATTCCGGTCTTTGACTTGGGAGGAACAATGGTTGGCACCAAAGGCCCCCGATACATTGCGGCCGTCTCTTCCCCCGTTTTGGTTCGATGTCGGACGAGTGTGTAGCCATCTTCCTGTCGTTTCTTGATTATATCATCAATAGTTGGCTCTCGTGTCGGTCTAGCTTGGTTCGGCGGTGGTATTCCTGGATATAAAACGGTAAGGTTATCGCCTAGGTTCTGCAGGGCAGTTCTGACATCAAATGACCCAGGTGGTAGAGACGTATAGGTCCAGCTGTATAAGCTGGTCAGGATGATATTGTCCTTTAGGGAGGATATGGGGGTGCCGTCAATGTTTTCCAGAGAGACAAGGTGAGCAATCAGAGGAGTTGGCTTTTCAGTATCAAACAGCCCCGTCCTATTCGATACGATGATGCTGTACAATCCGGAGGGTCCGTACATGGCTGCCATCTGCCCTTCAGTCGACACTTCTCGGACATGGTTCATGTATTTGAATTGGGTGATATTTCCCTTGCCTTCCTTTGGATCCCCAAACAACTTTGTGAAGAGGGGCTTCTTGAGGCAGATAAGAGAGGTTTGCAGCTCTCTTTCACGTTGGTCGGGTTTGGCGGTCAAGTTCGTCATATTCTTTGTCTTTGCCGCCTCGGTGAGCTTATCATAGGAAAGCCCGACCTGAGCTTCAACCGCCGAGTTTTCATTGAGCTTTGCGCCGGGGATCTCCCCAAAGACTCCCATATCGGAGACTTGCAACTCGTCTGCGGTAAAGGTGATCAGGGCCACCCATGGAATCCTATTGCTATCATCGTCTTTTTGTCTGGCACAACCAGCAACATTTCTGGCCCATGGAAAGTGGTAGTCCTTCAACACGATGTGCGGAAGCGTCTTCGGTAGGGCGCTATGTCCAGGAGGTGGAAATACAGAGTCGACTCTTTCTTCAATCAGCTTGAAATGAGGCGCAATTACCGTGAATTGCTGCTCCACATCAACTGCATCTCTCATCTTATCCTTATCTCCAGGATAGGGAGGTAGAGTATCCTTGGGTTTTTCTGGTGGTGTATAGCCTGCCAGAGAAATTCGTTGCTCGACTTTGATGGTGTGCTTACCTCCCTCCATTGAGGGGAGGTAGTAGGATCGAAATGCCGCTTCTCCTGGCTTCAATTTCGGCATTGTGTTTTTGAGGATGCGCTCCTCGTGCCATAGTGTGAGGTAGCGGTAAGGTATGCCAACCATTTTTGCAGTTCTATAGTGCTATAGTGGATATTACTGAGATACTTATGGGTTCCTAGTACGGAAATGACCGTGGTGGTAGAGTGCGCAGCGGAGGGCAACACTTGCGGCACGCACCTGATTTTGTGTTGCTGCTAAGGATAAGGGTGGAGGAAGAATGGAAATTTCTCAAGGCCTCAGAGGTGGGAGAAGGGCCTTTAAGTAGACTTGGTCGAGCCTATACATCAAAGGTGGGGTAGGTATTAATTTCCGTGTCCGTGGTTTTCAGCTGGAACCTATCCCGGATATGTAGTCCGTGTAGCGATATAGCTGAGATCCTCGAATTTGAAATCGCGGGCTCAAATTGAGATCACTATTAGTTTGTGGACTGTTTTGACTACTTGTAGATATCACGAAACATCGATATATCAATGTTGACACAAATTGAAGCTTGGTGATGCTAGATACACATATACTAGGAGATGAATTGGCCTTTTCTGCCAAACAAGCTAAAAACTTCATAATTACAATACAAATCTCATAAAGTTTCGCAAAATAATATCCTCACGATGTCTGTTCTGAAGGTGCATCTGCAAGTTGCAGATACCCTTCAATAGCCGTATAGGGCCCTTCCTCAAGTCTCGACTTCATATCGAGCGCATCGATCGCCAAACCCATATACGACTCCTTGGGATCATTCAGATCGTCATTAGGAGGAGGAGGAGGGCAGATTGGATCCCCAGCCAGCGTGGGATCGCCAGGCTTCGGCTCAAGCTTAGGTTCAGGCACATAAGGTTGCAGCCAAGTCCACTGATCTCCAGAAACCGAGGGCAACTGCACTCCGATCTCATTCTTATCTTTCTTCAGAACCTTCTTGACAGGAGTGTCAGCAGTCAGCTCTTTACTGACATCGAAAGGAGGGACATCTTGCACGACTAAAACGGGGCCCGCATGAAAAAAGGCCTTCATCTTCTCAATGGCAGTTTGCCATTGCCAATTTGGCAAAACAATCTCTTTAACGGGTAGAATTCCGCTGTATGCGTGAATAGGCGAAAATGGGTCTACTAAGGCCCCAAAAGTGTGCTTTGACAGCTCAGTGTTGTAAGCTGTTTCATAAGCTATGGCACTTTTGCTTTCTGGGGGAATGTAGTGGCTTTCAAAGACCGGGTAGTTGCCTTTATCGATGATTTTCAGAAATTTATACTCTTCTTTTCCGAGGTTTGGGTCCCGAATATCGTTGCCACTGTAATGAGAATAAAAATTATCAAGATGAAGCGCATCGCCAAATGTGCATTCCCTTGAAGGCTTTCCTTGGAAATAACCAACGAGGCCGTCGAAGCCGCGTTGTTTATCTCCGAGTTTAACCTCAAACTGATAGGTTGGGCGTCCGATTGTTGGACCACTCGGTTTGTCAGTGATGGGACTCGGGAGTAGCCACTTCTCTGGGGCGAGATCTCCGACAAGTTGGCTTGAGAGCTCATTTGCTGCGAGTTCGAGTGACCAGCCCATGTTCACAAGCGCCAAAGGGCGTCCAATGAGGGAGCTGGTGAACTCTGAGTACGCACTCGGTGGAGCTTGTAGTTGAACTGTCGCGGAATTGATCATTCCGACGAATTCAGTGAGGTACTTGTCGCACCCAAGCTTTGCAACGAGGAGAGAAAGTTGCTGCATTTCATAGGTGTTTCCAAAATTTGGATCTTTGGGTTTCTTGAATGGAAGCCATGCGGGTGAAGTCACCGACCCTTGACTTGCATCACCGAGACGGATTTCTCTGTAGAAGGTTCCGTCTGGGAGGAAGACTTGGACACCCGAGTTGGCGTAATTGACGACAACCCATCCCCAAACCGGCTTGTCCCACTCATTCGTGGTACGCCAGAAAGGAGGTTCAGGTGGGGGTGGGGGTAGCTCGGGGTTCCCGGGCTCTTCGGGATCGCCGGGTATCTCAGGGTTCTCAAATACCCCCGATACCATTTCGACTGGCGGCCTTCCGGCTTCTTTCTTCCCTACTTGGGGAACAAGAAATGCGCCGTTGAGTCTACAGGGTTGATGAATAGTAGGAGGAACCTGGATGTATTCACATCTGGTCGGATCATCCTTATCATCCTCAATAACATTGGGCTCGTTGGGAAACTCTGGGCGTGGGTGAGGTTTGTACCAATCACTGATACACGGCCAAATCTTGTTCGGCGTTTTTGAAGGACGGGGATCAATCGCGGTGATTGTTTGTCCGAATTTGTCAATGATATTAAGCTTGGTGAATTTGAACTGGCCATGGGCCACTGGCTTGAAGATGGAAACACCATTGCTTGGTTCCTTTTTGCTGGTTCCGTAGGGCGTGACATCGGATTCGATACCAATCTTGGCGAGGCGGCCTCCGTCCAGGCCTGCTTTTTCTCTCAGAGCCTCTGGAACTACAATCAAGTCGCCTGTATCTGGCTTTTTGAGAATCGGCTTGACGTGATTTCCTTGCTCAAGAGTAACGAGATGACTAGAGAAGCCAGCTAAGGGTCCCGAGATAAAGCCAAGCTGCCGTAGCTTGCTCTTGATGAACTCTTCATCCCCAGCAAGTAGGCCTGTGCCCGGTGGCAAAGCCGGAGTATCATCGAAAAATTGCCGGATTTTAGCCTCTAGTGAGAAACTAGGTTGAGGAAGAACGAGAACTCGGCCAGAGAGTCTTCTGTAATCGCGGTCCTTCAACGCGATACTTTCGAGTTCTTTTTGAATATCGACGTCTTCTTTGATAACATAGTGAATTGTATTGGGTTCAGCGTGGGTTTTGTCATGCTGCTTCAGCGTCCAAAATTTTTCGTAGTCTAGATGAGCGTATTCAACCTCCCATTCAAGGAATAGGGGAAACCATGGCTGAGTGTCATTCCAAAGATCACGCCATGGGCCCCGTATGGGCTGTTTGTTGTCGTCTTGATCGATTTCCAGTTGGTCGTGGTATAGAGGAGATTGCTTTGCGATAGAGCCTATTGGGTCCTTGACCCGGGTTGTTTCAAGGAGGACAAATTCGTTGATTAAACTCTTCATTGACTTTGAAAGATCAGGTATGACCTTTTCAATCTGTCCAATTGAATCTGACCAATCTTCACCACCAATTAATGAAAAAGGTGTGTCGCTCCCTTGGACCTGGGAATCAAGCCGAAACTTGAGCGTTTCCAGGTAATCCGGCTGCCAACCAGATTTGACCCCTCCAACAAGAAGGGTTGGGTCGCGTTGCTGGTAGTATGTAGGGCGACTGCCAGGTAAGAAGTTCTTGTTGGCTGCTGTGAGATCTTGAATTTTAGCGTGAACTAGCAGTGCTTGATTTTCCAGATCCTTGATCAGAATATCAAGCTGCTCGACTATTTCACGAGTCTTGTCGGTGTTGTCGTCCTTTGGTTGTTCTCCGAGAATGCAATACTTCCACCATTCTGAAAACATTCTCCACCGCAGCTGTTTTACTCTTCTGCTAAGAGCGTCAAAGAGCGCTTGGTGGCGGTTTAGATCAGACAGGTTTGTGAGAGTGGTATCTGGTAAGCCAGCACCTGATCCGGGTTTGTCATCACCACCGGCGACATAATACCGCTGACCGCCTTCAAATCGAGAGTAGTTCCAGTTGTAAAGCAGATCCTTTGCTTCAAATTGGGTCTCGACTCCGTCATCCTTGATTAGCAAGAACTTTTCCAGTTTGCTGATGATGATTTCCAACCTTTTGATGGTTGGGTTCTGCTCGATATCTTTATGCGCCTCGGCATAAGTGGTGAGGGCATCCAGTGGCGTAGTACCAACAGAGACTGGCAATGTGCCGTTTACGAGACGTGCGTAGTCGTCTCCTGGCACATTGGCGGGGGCCTCCTCAGAGTTCCACTTGACATCGTAGATGGTACCATGGCAGACGCTTCTGGTTCCTTTAGGGGAGTTGAGCCATGTTCTCATGTCTTCAGTGACATCTTCATCTGCGTTCTTTTGGGAACCCTTGATTTCCATCTTTAGATTGGAAAGCGTGTCTCTTCTCGGTGTTTGGTTGCCCTCTTCAATGTAGAATAGGTCTTTCTCGAGTCTCCAGTTCCAGCCGATGACGTAGTAGCTTGCATCGACCTTAGTAAGATATTGACCAGGTGCATACTCAAAGTTATCCACCATGGAAAACACATTGGAGCAGTGAGGCTGATAGTCTGGGAAAAGTTGATTCGAGGAACTCAACAGTTTAAGATCTACTCGGGCTTTGCTTTCACCCTCTTCTGTCCAGTCTTTTAGGGGAGCCTTCTTTCCGATAAAGACCTCAGCTTGATCATCAAGAGGGACGTTCGGTATTTCGGGGTTGTCGTTGGCAGTAGCAAAGATGAAAGGCGAAACATCGACTTGGAGGTCAACATCGTCGTCCAACTCTTCCATCTTCCATCTGCGATCGCTTTCCACGACCCAGCAAGTGACTTTCTTGACGAAATTCCGCGCTTCTTCGGGCTGTACACTTCCCAAATCACTGATTTTTCTGATGACAAGCCATCTCGCCGGTGCATTGGGAAATTGGGGTGTAGTTTCATCTTGTTTGGCGGACGTGACTCCGGCAAGCTTGCCCGAAACACCTGATGCTTTGGGTTTTGTTTCGGTAATGCCACTTCTGTAGACGAGAGGCATAGTCCAGTGTAGATACACACCCTGCCGTTTCCGAAAGGGCTTTCCTGTTCCCAAATCTGTGAATCGAGAGTTTTTCCATGCAGGCCATGCATTGTGGAGGTCGGCATGGTGCATGATGTCGGCCTGAAGATAGCCATCACCAAGCCTCAGAAAACTGTAGTTTGGCTGCGTTATGGGTGCAATTTTGACTCTGTCTTTGTCGCTATCGCATACAGGCTTGTTGAAGATGAAGGCATCCAGTTTTACTGGGATGAGGACGTTTTGGTCCGCCATGCTGTTGTTTGTGAAGGTCTTGATGCTCTGGTAGATCTTCAAAGCCAACAGCTATTCAGAAAACTGGGTATTCTCTGTAGAAGATAAAAGAGGGTTTTATGGATGAGAATGTGGTAGATTCGACGTTGGTTAGAACGTGAACCAGCGCTCCTGAGCCTCTCTCGAAACTGTAGTGTGGGAAGCTGTAAATGGAGTCTGAAGGCTTGGGAATCAGAGTGTAGAGAATTGTCATGAGAGATGAAGCTTTCAAAAAAAAAAGATGCTATTTTTTTTTACCCGCAAAGATATTCCTCCTACTTCCCATAGCTGTATGGATGGGTATGGGGTAATTATCGACCGCAGTCGCAAGCCCTTCTTCAGCTGGTAGCTTAGTCTGGATTCGTTTAAGACTCTGGGTGCGGGTGTGTTGCCGTTCAAAATACAACAGAGGTCAGCCAATGCCCAGCAACTTCCGCCAAATGGCATCAATTGCCCCTTACACTTCAATGCGATGACTTGATATGCCGCGATGCGATGCCATGCAATGCACCCTCCACTGTGCAATGAAATCGAGAGCTGATATAGATATCAAGAATGTCTCAGGTACGCCGTTGACAGGGCTGAGATGTCTTATTTGGTCTAGAAATTAGTGCGTGCCCCGCACAACTGCCCCAACCAGGACTGTGCCCGCTCAGACTGCGCGATCGAAACTCTCGGTTTTCATCCCTCATTTACATATCACGAGGACTAGATTGGTCGCAACCAGAACTGAAAACGAGTAGCCTCGAGTCCAGGTGCGAAAACAAGCGACCAAAATGAGCCTGCGCCTGCATGCAGAATGCAAGCCTCTGGAAAGTCGGGTCTAACCTGTGTGGGATGGGCTCCTATTCTGGTCTAGTCTGGCGCCGCACCGTTTAATCCGGCCCTCGGATTGGCTTCGCACACCGGAACTTTCAGGTGTGCATGCCTCACAATTTTCCAAGGGCCATGCAGCAGACCCATCTCTTGCTAATTGCCCCACTTCAGCCGTGAAAGGCTGCGAGATATGTAAGGCGTTCGCATTCGCAACCACATATATTCACAGCAAATTCCTAGGTATTTTCTTATCTATCCGTCCGACCCGCACTCTTGGACCCGCCGCAGCAATGACCGACACAGGGTCTTTGTCCTAAAGAAGAAGGGGGGGCATTTTTTGTGGTTCCTCAGAGGGTTCGAGGCCCCACATTTTTCTGCAAGTCGGGCTTAATGACCCTCCCATATAACCTTATATGGTATTCAGATTAATAATTTTTTACATTGTCGCACCCTCCGACAATAAATTAATAAATTGGAAGCTGAGCCCTTTTAGCATGAAGAAGCTTGCGTGATTGCCGGGACGGCTGATATTGATTGGTCACATGCGGCGGTTTCTCACGTTTTTGAGTAGAGATGCATCGATGGCGTCTCTCTCAGCCAGAAGCCTTTTTGAAATTGAGAGTGATAGATGCCGACCAAGACCGCGACGGCGATGCGATGACTGAACACTAAATTTCAGCCTTCGGTGTATCCCGGCGCGAATTGGAAGCAGGAATTTGCCTGCCAATCAGGGGATATCGCCGGCATCAGTTGAATTTCCCCGAATGCGAAGGCTAAAACGTGGGATACGTTCTCCCCACAGATACTGTTCGCATAGACTCATTGGCTTCTTGGCTTTTTGTAAAGACGAAGGCCCCCTAATTCTCAGCGTCTATATACCGAGTGGGGTCGGCTTGTTAACTGACTTTCGATATTTCAACTTCAGGGGTTCTCCATATCGATATTTTCTTGCTTTCAAACTTGAGTTTTTTTGAGCGATGTCTATTGCAGGATCGCAAGCTACCAGAGCCCAACCAAACAACCCAATTGTCGGCCCATCCAGTACTTCTGCTCCTGCTCCTGCTCCTGCTCCTGTCCCACCTGTGACGAGACAGCCACCTGCACCGGCACCTACGTTACCTCGTCCTGTACTCCCTACGCCTACACTTGCACTCGCAGATAACACACCAAAGATGGCTGCCGTCACTGCTCTCATCAATCCCTTGACCGCCTGCAAAGGCGGGAAGACCAAGGTCTCGATTTACTCCCTGCTAAGCACAGGAAAGCTTGCTTTCGAGCAAAGGCTTCTCGGGGACGCCACCAGCAAACTCAGAGGTGCTGGAGGTGCTGCTCAGTTGCAAAACATGTCTTATCTTTCATCGATGGTTATCGACGATGATGTAGGTTCCCAATATTAATGCACCCGCATTTACGCATTCTTGAGAGTTCAATAATAACTAACTAATATTTTTGACTGCAGGTTCATGTCTTCGGCGTCAATACCGATAAAAAGCTCGCTTTAGTCAGTCCAGCATACCAAGCTACTGATTTGGTGATCGAAAGTGGATATTTCGCTGGATGCAGCGATGGAGAGTCTGATGGGTGGTTTTTCTTCCAATCGTAAGTCATAGCAATGTTATCGGCCACGCGAGAGATGGGCAAACAGCTTACAAGCCCTGAATCCCTACAGTGAAGACGTGGCAACAAGTACATATCCACTTTACGAAATGCCTGTCTGGGGCACCAAACTCGAGAATGCCAAAAAATTAGAAGGGCTCATCGCACCTTGCAAAAAGACATCGATTGCTGCTTGCTATGATGGCGAGCACCGATGGATCGCATATCAGAGTTCCGAAAATGCCATTGTTCTCAGAAACATCGACACTGATAAACGTATGTATACAACATTATAACCTGAAATCTCGTATAATGCCTTTATCTGACTTTTCGTTTGTTTTTTAGATGCCATTGTTGAAGACTCAAGATGGACGACGAAACTCGCCTCACCAATCGGCGTCGTTTATGTCCCCGGCCACAGCACTCGTGGACACATTTTCATCTACTATCTTCATCAGGATTTGTCTTTGAGAAGAGCTTTCGTTGAAATCGATGAAACCTTCGACTTCAGAGGCTACGGAGAACAGGTTGTTGTTGATAAGGCAGTCAACATCGCCAGTTTCACTCAATTGACTATCGTTGCTGATCCAACGTGCAAGTCAAATTATATCTATGCAGCCAGAAACCCCACCACTACTCAGGTCGCCACGATTCCTGACAACTGGGGTGCATCCATCACCAGGCTGCAAGAATACTACTACAGCCAGATCAAGCATAACCACCTGATCGGAAACGAGAAGGAGGGGCATCATCACGGCCCAGGACACGTCCACCATGAAAATAACGGTGGTGATGGCTTTCCTTACTTCCCAGGTCGCCCTGGATCTGAGCACGGCGGTCATAACGGCGGTATTCACTTTGGGGGCCATGAACACCCCCATGGATGGAGAAGCCCACCTCCTTCATACGGCGGGCATAGCTATAACGGAGGGCTCTATTCCCATGGCCGCCACGCACGCGGCCTTCCTTTTGGCGATATGAACGATCTAGAGGTCGAGCTTGGCAAAGTCAAGATGAACGCATTGCTGAAGATGCACCTCGGTGAGCCACGCGTTGAATATTACAACAAGCCGGTGCACTATGGTGGGCATCAGTAGCACCAGCATGCACACATAGTTTGAGGTGGTCTGGTATCTTGGGAAGCTGGGATTGCAACTTAACTGAATACCATGTAATTTGACTTTTTTTCCTCTTTCTTTTTGCGGATATCCCATTCTTTTTCCTTTGTCGTTATCGCCATTCCGATCGTTTGCTCATGCATCTCCGTATATAGTTTTTTTTCTTATGTTTTCTGATTAGTATATGCCTATAAATTTCTCTCTTTCTTTTTTCTTCGGTGGACTCCTAGGATCCCCCATGTGATATGGTGATTTGCTATGATTTACGGAGCCGAAAAGTTCCAGATCGATGGCCAAAAGCCATCTATGAGAACACTGCCAACTTGATGGCAAAAGCTTGAATCGACGATGCTCATCGATACGTCGATGCATCGCATGAATGAGCCGGTGAATCTGCAGTGCACTGATTGATTGTCCCGCGCAAGGCTGAAAAGCCATAATGCTTTTGTTTCGCCGTTGAAAGTGATACATTTGCCGTTCTCAAATGTTCCGAGTGCGGATTATCAGCTGCATGGTACCAAACTTGTTGCCGCTGTGCAATTTAGGAATGAAAAGCATATTTGTGAGTGAATAGTCGAATGATTGCCGTTCTCGATTTGCGAGTGCGATTGTCCATATGGGGGGCTAAACTGGTTGCCGCTGCGCACTTAGGATGAAGATATCCACTCTTGGCTCCCCACCCTCTGGTTTACGAGAAAATCCCCACCACCCCTGGCTCAGACAAAAATCACGCGGGGTCGGCCGCTTTGAAACTTGTGCGGGGGCTGAAGATTCTGCGCTAGGATCCAGGCCGGGGCTTGAGTGAGAACCCGTGTTGGCTGGCACCGCGAGACCCAAATGATGGCGCTCTTCAGGCGGCAGGTCTCGATCGCTTCGACATTGGAGCTGAGCCGGCATCGATGCGAAATTCGGTACTCAGAGCCCGGCATCCTAGTCGATTGATATCTATTCCAAATGTGCAATTCAGCTTTCCCACGTATGTCGGGGACTGGCGGGTGCACTGCAGCACTGTCTCCTTCCGAACTATTAACATGCCATGTAAATTGCGACGCTTTATTTTTCGCTCCATTTCAAAAGTTGATAGCGTTCCAGGACACGAGCGACAAAACTTTTCACAATACCACCCTCTCGCGCAATATCTATTTTCAAACGATAGCTCTCCTCGTACATTTCCTATTTTCAAAGCGTCCCTATTCTAATAGTATTCCCATCTTGCCTGCCTTCCTGTACTCGTACAGTACCACCCCTCGTATAGCACTTACCCTCGCATAACATCTATTCTTACATAATATCAATCGGGATATCCTTTAGTTCGCTATTTTGCTATTCATCAGTAGCCTCGAGACCAGGCGATTCATCAGTGGATCTTTTTATGGCGGCAGCTTGCTTCATACGACAGACCTAAGCTCACACGATACCACATAATCCTGAGCTGGGCATCATACGCTCGGCCGGTCTAAACGGCAGCGATGGGTAAGAAAACGCCGGAGCATAAGCCGGGATGGGGCTCCGAATACTACTACACAGTAGAGTCATTTCACATCAATGTCGGTTCTGGAGATGGCGCCATACATATAATGACCTATGGCGATGATAACACCACCACCCAACGCCAAGTGGTCAGGGCGGTTTTCATGGATGGTGGCAGACTTGAAGGTGCCGATAACAAAAACAAAAAAGTTGCAAAGGGCTTAAATCATCAGAATCGATGGACCGTCAACCGGACGATCGAATATATCGAGAAAAACTACGACTGCCAAAATAAGCATGATAATAGGCTACGGTTCAATTATTTCATTGTCACGCATTGGGACTCGGATCACTACGCTGGTATCATCAGGGCGCTGAATGTTTTCATGAGAGAATCGTGGAGTTCGAATTTTGTAATCAATGGTAAAATATGTATGAACAGAGCCTTTTTCAAAACAGACGGAAGCCCCGAGTCATTCTTTGTGGCACCCTACTTCACGAAGGCGGTAACCAAGGTCCAAGCCAAGGGCAAGGACTGGGATGGTACGACCCTAGATAATCTACGCGGTCGCCTTGAAGGAAGGTTCGATGACTTGTTGCACGTGGATTATACCACACTTTTGGTAGATATTGCAAATCCTGGCTTGTTTGGTGGGTGGGGCAAGCAGCAACTTCAGTTAAGGACCGAGTGTGAGAATCTTCTCGGTCGAAATTTCCTTCAAGATGAAGATCAGGGCGATATCCCTGCGAATCCGGATGGTGTCTCCAGCCTGACAGATCTAATCAACGATTTTCCACCACAACTTCACAAGCCATTTGACGGTCATGATTTGGCAAAGGATGAAAAACCCAAGAAAATACCAGCAATGTACTGCATAGCTGTGAATCAACGCACAATGGGCAAATACCCTTTTGGAATATACACAACGCTCACAAATAAGTCGTCCATAGTTTGCATGATTGTATGGAAAGATGGTATTGCGAATCATCGATCTCATTACCTTGCTGGGGATGCGGACTTGAAACTTGAACAGAGGCTCCTTGGTTGGATAGTTCCCGGTTGGGATGACCAAAATGTTACCGTTCCTTCATGCTCGAGCATGAAACTCAGCCACCACGGCTCTAGATCATCAAACCCATTGGATATGATGATGGCATTGAATCCGCTTAGCATTTTTGCGTCAGCAGGCTCGGTGAAGTCTCATGCACATCCCCGTAAGTAATACGAAACTTAAATGATACAACATATTTCGGCGTTCTGCAGCGTCCAGACTACGTTCTGCATTTACTAATATGCCTTTTTTGAGTATAGGATGGGAGCTCCTTGCGTTTATGGATATCTGGGACCTGACTAGAGATGAAACTGGAAAGAATGAGGACAATCCTTATCATGAAAATCTGTTCTTCTTGACTTGCTACCCAATTTGGTTAACGCTAGATCACAATAAATTCTCCCTTGCAGAAAGAAATACGAGGGAGTTGACATCGAAAAGCTTCGAAGATGAATATACAGAATTGGTCAATGCATACGATGTGCTCAACCCGGGAAAGCCTCTCGACGCTCGGGGTCTTTTAGCGGGCTGGCACAATCTGAAGAATAAGAATATTACTCAGGCACAGTACATATGTGGTAGACTATGCGCTCGTCTGGAGCAGATCTCCCATATCCGACCCGGCAATCTTGACCTCAAAGCGGGTGGAGTAGCCTTAGCCCAGGGCAACCCAGTTATGACTACAAACTCAAGTAATGTCATTTTTGTTCAGATCTCGTCTGTCGGAGAGCGGAGCTTGGAAGGGGTGACCCGTATACATATGACGGGGGTATCCCCTAACAGCGGTCGTATACATCACGCACCATTGCGCAAATACCTGGCTGAGAAACCCGATTGGGCGGTGCAACAGCCCCCAAAGGGTATAGACGATAGCGACGACCGCGGGGTATCAAAAAATAGACTTAAAAAACTGGCCAGGGAAACGAACACATTGCGAAAACATCCCATGAAAACTAGAAGCCAGAAGAAGGGGGAGGAGGAAGGGAATGGAATCTCCAGAATATTCTCAGAGGAAGACGAGGTCTGGGACTTGGCCTCTCTTGAGGATGAATTTTTGGAGGATTTTGGCGATGAGGACGATTTTGCATCAATATCAAGATTGAAGCCCAGCCAATCGCAAAGTCTTCTTCGACTCGATCAACCACATTATTTGGTTCCGGAGACGTTGAGCACGCCCCCCGCGAATGCTTGCGTCGTTCGATTACCAGCAGCCCACCCAATGTTTGATTTTATGGAAGAAATGGCATGGCGGTTGCTCATTGTTGACCAAAAACCCGTCTCCGGAAAGGATATTCCCATTTCGGAAGCAGACGAAGTCGCCAAATGGTTTGCCACGGTCCACGGGAATAAAGCACTGCCGCTATCAATCAGATTTGAAACCTGGCCACCACCCAACGCCGTCAGCACATCAGACCGCGATATCACTTTGGATGCAACCACCATCCCGGTTTTATCATTCGATTTCTTGATCGGTGAAAACAAGATCATGATGGACACAACTTCAGCTGCGGGTGTTCTGGATGGGCTCGATAAGTCCGTACTGCAGGACATGACGGATATCTACGCGATGCTGATATTCGGACTCAATCCTGCCACTCCTAGCTTCGAGGTGTCTCTCACAGACGTTGCAAAGTTCTTTGGTTATTCAATGGACGACTTCTTATTATTTAGGATTTTGGGCCAAATGACTCTAAAACTTGACATTGAGTCTACCACCGCGACAGAGAGGAAACGCAATGCTCTCTGGTTCAGTCCCGGTCAAAATTGGGAAACTGTGCTTCGACTTCAATTCCTCGCGGAGACTCCAACCATCAATGACCTACTTCGACAACATTTAAGCGATTTCAGTATCTCGAATGCGAAAGTGATTGGCAAGACTATCGCGACTCGAAAAACGGAAAGATCTGGAGATGTAGCTGCCTGCGAGAGTCAACTTACATTCATGTTAGACTTTGATATCGGTGTGATTAAGTTGGAAGCATCCTTAGAACTCTCAGAAACTGAGGTCTTGCTGCGGCTTCGCAATAACCAATCGCCAAAGATGGGCCTGCAAGATATCCTCTCTTGGTTAGGCAAGAAGCTTGGTGAGAACACCTTGAACCTAAATGAGCTTCTCCAATCAGCGAGTGAAATACTTGATGCATCTAAAGTCGTCTTCCGCGGCTTGGATATCGTTCTTGCCGTAGGCGAAGATGGGAAGCTCACTGAGATAGATAGAATCGGTATATCATTTCAAGTACAGGTGAAAATTGGGGAATACGACGAATTCAAGGGTCAATACCCAGTAGTCTTTCGGTTTGACTTCGAATGGTCGAGGGCATTCGGGCCATCTCTCGAGGGATCTTTATGGCTACGTGAGTCAATTCAACCTATTCTTCTGTCCTTCGATTGTACACTGACATAAGCTCCATAAACATAGCTACCCCCGATTTTAAGTTAGGAAAATACATAAAAGCAACCCCAGGCTGGGAACGCCATAAAGTCTTCGAGCCTCTGACGGATGACCCTTCAAAGAACGCTGACAGCCTTAACCTCAAAACCCTAGTGTCATCGGAAACAGTCGACAACATCCCCAAAGGTATACCTACAGACATAACCCAGCTCTCAATCCGCATTACCAAGACTGGTATCCGCTTCCAAGGAAAGATTCAATGCGAAAAGCCCCAAGATGATGAGCAAAGCAAAGTTCCACAGCTCTACCTGGATGAAGTCAGGCTGGCAGCTGAATACAATTGGGCCAAAGAGACCCGCGGCTTCCATGTCTCCCTTGGCGTTGATATCTATCTTGACCCGCCAAATACAAATTCGAAGGGGGAGATGTTGCCAGATCTCGAACCTGCTAGATTCAGAGGGGACGTGATTTATGATAGCACTGATAAGTCATGGGCGCTCAGTGCTCATCTGGAAGACTTGACTGTCGCACACATCGCATCCTTCTGGAGCGAGCGATCACGAGGTGGAGCCATGGCGTTCTTGGAACGGATGGTCATCAATTACATTGAGCTCGACTACTACTATAACGGCTCCAGTGGCGCAAAAAGCTTCACTTTTAAAGGTTTCCTCTCGGTCGGTTTGCTCAACTTTGATTTGAAATATGAAAATAGGGGTGAAGGAGACTGGGAATTTGTAGCCAGTGTGGGCGCGGGCGCAAACACAAACGGTGCCACAATCAAAGGCATTCTTACCGACTTCATTGGAGAACCACCTGAGGAGCTTCCTGAAGCCGTGGGTGATATTGAAATCGGCGCACCCGAGTCAGGGGGCGAACTGATAAAGTTCCGATGTTTCGAAAAAGAGGAACACACTGTCTTCATGTTCACCCTCAAAGTCTCCAAGATTTCTCTTTCGTTCATGCAAATCCGGAAGATTGTCGCAGGAGAAGAGGGCAAGAATGTCAAACCCAAGAGGATTATCAAAGCTGCAATCACGGATATCCCAACCATCGATGTCGGAATCATTGGCAAGCTCCCACAGCCCTTCGACCAGCTCTTCTTCCTATGGACTAGCGATCCAGGGGCAGAGCTGACTAAGGCCACGGACAACAAGCCCCGCGGATTACTCAAATCCGAGCTAGACATCATCAACAGCGTCGAGAACCAAGCAGCTACCGAAAAGCTATTCTTCAAGAAGATCAAGCCAGATCCAGAGTATAAACCAGGCGACGTGGTCATTAGCTCCGGCTCCCATATCTTCATTGTAATGAAGAAACCCGGCGGCGAATCAAACGTCCTGCTCGACTACGCCTTCAAGAAATCCGGAGCGAATGAGAAACCCAAGGCTCTTACTTCCGGAAACGACCTGGGCGCCAATGACGGAGAAGCACCTGCCGGTGACAACAAGGGCTCCAAGGCGCCCCTAAAGAAATCAATCGGCCCACTTTCCATCGAGAACATCGGCCTCATTTACAAGAACGGAGAGCTAGGAGTCATGTTTGACGCCACCTTCTTGATGGGACCAATTGGCCTTTCCCTGCTGGGTTTTGGGGTCAAAGTGCCCTTCAACAAGGAGTACAACCTCAAGAATCCACCGCCCATCAGCAAAGTGAGCTTCCAGCTAGAAGGGATGGTTGTGTCCTTTGACAGACCGCCATTGACTGTCGCAGGAGGCTTCAAGAGGTCTGAGAAGGATGGAATCATAAGCTATGCTGGTGGTCTCATCATCAAATTCGATCCCTGGCAACTCCAGGCTGCTGGAGTGTATGCTTCTGTTCCGAGGAAGTGGAATAAAACAAAAGCAATCACGGGTGGAAACGAGGTTGTATCGGTTAACGACAATCCTCAAGATTTGAATGATAAATTCACAATGGTGTTTATATACTTCAAACTTAACGGTCCGTTGTTCAGCGTGGGTTTTGCCGATATTTCTGGTCTCACAGGCGGGTTTGGTGTCAACTCAGACATCACTGTTCCAACCATCGAGCAAGTCGTCATGTTCCCATTCGTTAAGCCCGGTGGAACCGGCGATCCGAATGACTCCCCGCTTGCGACCATCAATGGACTATTGAACGGGACCTGGTTCAATCCATCTGAAGGCAAATTCTGGGTAGCAGCTGGCCTCAAAGTCAGCGCATTCCAGATGCTCAACGTCGACGCCGTTCTCGTTCTCAAATTCAACCCAGGCGTACAAATGGGTATCTACGGAGTAGCCACTTGTGACGTCCCCTCCTCCAAGTCTCCAGTCAAATTCGCATACGTCGAGATGGGCATATCCTGCACGCTAGACGTAGAGGCCGGGACCTTCAAGGTGGAAGCCCAGCTGTCTCCCAAGTCATTCGTGCTACACCCAAGTTGCCATTTGACTGGTGGCTTTGCTCTGTTCTCCTGGTTTAAAGACGGCGAGAATGCAGTCGCCGGAGACTGGGTCATGACCATTGGTGGGTACCATCAAGCCTTTGTTGCGCCGAAGCAATACCCCAAACCACCCAGACTACGAATCAGTTGGTCGCTGGATGACCACTTGAGTGTTAGTGGAGAAGCATACTTTGCAATCACCCCCAAAGTCTGCATGGGCGGCGGTAGATTACACGCCGCACTCTCGCTTGGCGCGCTCTACGCCTTCTTCGACGCCTACGTGGACTTTTTGATCAACTTCAAACCATTCCACTTCCAAGCAGAGGGTGGAGTGTCCGTTGGCGTTCGCTTTACGCTTGATCTTTGGTTGGTCACCATCCGCATCAGCGTGGAGATTGGAGCCACTTTGAAATTGCGCGGCCCACCAATGGGTGGAATCGTCCATGTCGACTTTTGGGTATTCGGATTCGATATCGGATTTGGTGAAAGCCCTAGACCTGCACCAAAACTATCAATCGAAGAGTTCTTCCAAACTGCCCTAAAGGACTCAAAACCCACACAAGGAGCAATGCTTTCCCTCACAAACGGTCCGGACAAATACACCTCTTCTGAGGATGATGTCGAAGAACAAGCTGCTGTCGAAAAGGCATTTTTGATCACCTGCGAATCCGGTCTTGAACCAGAAGACAAGAAAGAAACCAAAGAAGGGGATGCATGGTGGGTTCGTCCGGACGACTTTGGGTTCCAAACTACCTTGAAATTCGCAGCAAACGATATTACGTTCATCAAGGATTTCAGGGTTGATAACAATATGTTGCTATCAAAAGCGACGAGGCAAACTGTTGCTGTTCCGGAGAGGTGCAAGAACATCTATGCCCGCCCGATGGAAGTCACGGAGAGTGTAAAGTCTGCAGTTACGGTTACAGTGTACCAATACTCCAAGGATGTGTGCGCGTTGCGTAATACCGATCCAGGTGATATGTTGGCGTTCATGCTTTTGGACAGGCAGTGGCAAGTTGAAGCTATTGAAAAAGCAGTTCCGACTTCTGTTTGGGGAAAATTTAAGTAGCTCTTTTCTCCTCCTCTTTATCCTTTTCCATCTATATATTTTTTGAACACGTTTGACTGATAACTTTGCAGACGACCCCAAAACCGACCCCCAACGCAGCGGCAACAAATCCTCCGAACTCCTCAGCGGCACCAACGTTTCCATCCCGCTAGTAATGGGCCTCAAAATCAAACCCCCAGCACCAGAAATGTCCCCCGACTACATCCAGCAATTCAACATTGTAAAAGACATGAAGCAATCAGTATACACCGACAGCACCGTAATCGGTTTCCCGACAGCACAGGAGGGTTCGAACAGTTGGTTGCCCAGGCGGGGTGCGAAATTGGATGCAAATCAGGTGGTGACTACTTGGGAGAATTCGAAATTTGATCCCGCCACGGTGGTTACGGCGTGGGCGTTGAAGATGAAGTATAAGGAGGGCACAACTGTTACCGGTGCTAGACCGAAGGAGTTGTTGAATCGGTATAAGCAGATGGTGCCTGCTATGCCTCTGGTTGCGGTTGGTAGTTCTAGTTGATTTGATTTGATGATGATTGGTGTTGCTTTTTTGGATTTCAGAACTATATATTTTGTAATGGAGTAGTAGTTTTTTTTTCCCCTTTACGAACGTTTTGCTTGACTTTTATTTTGTTTGTTTCGAATACAGAATAAAGATTAATTGGAATGAGAGGTATTGCATTGTCGCTTGTGTTTTTGTTGGGCGACTACGACTAGTGATTGTGGGTACGGCCCACTATGGCCGGGCACTGCCGCATATTTGTTAGGGACACAAGCGGTTTGCTCGAGACAAAAGACACACGCAAGCTAGTTTGTTAGCGACACACGCAAATTGTTAGCGACACATAAAAATTTAGTAACGACACACGATATATATCAGCAATAGATGGGGGTAAAAGCTAAGGGTGATATACACATACTCCGATACCACTCGGCCGGATTCGAGATAACTCCGATGCACCATAGACATGCACTGTCGGACTACTGTAGGACTAGGATTAGTCTGAGGTTAGCGAAAGGCAACTTCCGGGTTTCCGAAGGGCTCATAATTATCGGGCAACCAGGGAGTCTGGTGTTGTGGAGTATGTATAGTGTGGTGGAGTTTATATCGTGGTGATGTCGCGTGATGTTTGATTCCGTGCACCGAGGCCAGATCACGTGATGAACTTCGGCATCAAGAGTAAGCCTTGTTTTTTCAAAAAGTTTATCGTAAACATCAAAGAACCAAATTATCACAAAAACCCAACACTAACACATCGTTTAAAAATATAAAAAAAAACTTAAATTATATTACCCAAATTTAAACCTTTAAATTCAAAATAACACATTTTTTTATATAGGATTTTATTCCTCCTAGCCAGTAAATTTTGCTGAGAAGAACAGCGGGGCACGGATACAGGGAGGACTATAGAGACCCTTCCTTTCAGTCAGGCATAAATTAAAGTGTATACGTGTAATACATGTATGATATCTGCTCAAACCTGCGCATGCTCATGGAGGTTTAGCTATATATGGTCTAAACTTAAATTTAAGGTTTAGTACTCTCTGTCACCACTTGATTTGATTCGAATCTACAAGTATATACCTAAGCATATATGCATAGATTAGGCGATTAACTCGCGGGAGAGCGTCTGCAATAAAAACACCCAAAACCAGGCCATCTCATCAACGCTTATTATTTCTGCTACTAGGCCGCTGCTAGGCCCAAAACACTATCTTCGCTACTTATACACCTGGGCTTGAACCGCAATATATCCCAATATATCCCCTCCGACAAGCGCGAGGCGCCTAGGCTATACCCGGTACAAAATGATTTCCTTCTCGGACTTCACATCAGCGTTGCAGAAGATAACAGCACACGAGTATGGCTGGAAGTACATTGTTGCCGTTGCAACAGTCATTGCCACGGTCCTGATATCGTGCAACTGGACCTACCTCAACACCGGGTACCGCGGGCCCGGGTGTCCTCAAATCTATAAACCACGAGCGGAAAGCCCTACCCGCGGGCGAGATTGTATCCACCTACACTGGACCTTTCCCAACGATGGTACGTTGGACTTTCGCGAGAAATTCTATTTCGATGGCAATGACCCTGACAGTCTGCGGAAGGAGTTGGGGAGATATGGAATGGCTGGAAGTACGTGTATATGATCCGGTGATCTTCTTCAAAAAAATTGGTTATAAACTCCAAAGCTACGACGATTTTGTTATCGGTTTGCTAGTTATGTGGTTGATGCTAATTTGAACGGGCCAGTCATTGTCTTACCAACGTTACACGGATATATACTCGGGCATGGGAAGCTTCTTCTCGTCGATG
The DNA here is from genome assembly GCF_000225545.1 of Orbilia oligospora ATCC 24927. Lineage (NCBI taxonomy): Eukaryota > Fungi > Ascomycota > Orbiliomycetes > Orbiliales > Orbiliaceae > Orbilia > Orbilia oligospora. The sequence goes on along the minus strand of NW_011645635.1, from coordinate 2,087,550 downwards.
ATGGAATTACGACACGAGATCTTATTTGGCCTTCCTCCGCCCGTACTTTTTTTTTGGCCGTGTATCCCGAAGACGCATTCCAAGCGATGATTTCAGTCGGCTCCCCGTTATTAGAGACGTTAGCGAACCCAGGTCCTACCTGGGCAAACCCGAAAGATATTCGTGATTTCGAGGAGATGGTCTGGACAATGCGCCAGTCCTTCGGGAAGTCCAGGGGAAGGAGCAAGGCCACTTGATCGGCAACAAATCCTTCATGGCGACACCATCGATCACTAATCTCATATCTTATTACCATAGGAGGCCTGTAAAAATAGTAACCGACCCTTGCTTTCATATTTCTGCAAACCGTATAAATATGCATTCTGGTCCGCTTTTGTTGCTAGCAAGGATGCTATGTGTATCTAAAGTCGTCGCTTGATGGCCACAAGATAAACTCGTCGCATTTAATATAATGGAAGAAGGAGGCCTGACCCCGGTACCAGGTTAACGAAAGGAGAACCTTAGCATAATAGATAAGAAGTAGAGGTTGTATGATATTGAAAGCGGTGCCGCTCAAAGCAGAGTACTCAGCATCTGTATATAGTTATTCATCACCGTAGGGACTTTGCTAAGTCTTCCGAGAGTATTTATTATCTTCACGGCGTCTTATAGGCCCTTCTAAAAGTTCCCATCTGATATCTGGTCAGTATAAAGCGTTAGTTCTGGGGATTTCTCCATGTTCTAAGCTGTCTGCCTGTCCCTGTGAGACGGCCTTGTTAGTATGACCCGATTTAAGGCCGACTTTTCATTAATATCCACTTCCGCGACCCCCATTACCGTCATCGTCATCATCTTCCTCCTCCTCAGCGTCATCTTCATCTCCATCGTCGTCGCCATCATAGTTATTGTTCTCGTCGTAATTGTTATCTTGATTGTGGTCGTCGTTGTCACTATCATCGGCGTCGTCGTCATCATCGCTCTCCTCATTATCTTCCTCCTCCTCCTTAACACCACCACCATCAGTACAGTTGTCTCCGGCAGAGAATGGAGACAAGAAGCGTAAGAAAAAGTAGCGGCAGGCCGCTGCTGGGCAGCACTTTTGGCCTTGCAGACCTACCACGTATACCAGTAAAAAGCCGCAAACGGGGAGTTCCGGTCCCTCCCCCAGTGGGTCCCCTCGATCCCGATGCTGCGGCTCCTATCGCCCGCGGAGCCGACTCCCCTGCGCCTGCAGAGCAGGGTGCCTTTGCCCCTAATTATCGCATGAGGCAGGATGTAGAAGCACATGAGCGCGCCGACATAGCCGTCGAAATCGACCTTGAACCCTTCGGGTTTCCAGGCCTGCAGGCCTGTTTCGTGAACCTCGGAATTCCCTACCTCCCATGCGATGACAAGGGCTGGCAAGAACGATTAGAGCGAATCATCTTCCACCCGATAGGGAGGGTTAAGTCGGTCCGGGAGGTGGGCTACTGGCTTTTCCGCCAGGTATACAGCATCAAGACCGTCGAATTAGTGGTATATTCCTATCCCAGGACGAAAAGTGAAACAATGAAGTTGGATCTTCCTTAGGGCAATTGCTGATTTAAGTATACTGTATCAACTTAGACAATACCTTTGGCGCCCAATGGGCCTTACCATCGACACCAGTTCGATGGTAATAAGTACCCCCGCTTCGGTATTGCTCAACACTGCTACCATACCAGCGAGCGAATGGAGTTCCGCGTCAAGATGATGCTAAGACAACGAGTTGTCTTACTCCTGGTGATCATTTACTTGATCTACCAGGGGGGTGTTGAAATATACACCGCACGGAAGTCGGTCAAGGAGGTGGCCGAGGTGGCCCTCCAAGTGATTTTGGGGGCTATGGCTGGGCTGGGTGCGCTTTACAGCGTTCTGCAGGTCGCTATGGTTTAAACCCATACCCGGTTAACGATACTAATAGGTCTATATTTTCGAATATAGGCCGGGTCGGTTAGATATCCACCCCATTGATGATCTGGCTGTCATGCGAGGCTTTGATGGGGAGGAACGAAAAGAGCGAAGGTGTACATATTCTTGTCCACTGCCCGGATCCTGATGAAGCGAAAGTAATAAACGCCGCTGAAAATTCTCAGGCGCTATACTTGCTTTAAGAATGGTGTATTATGATCTGCCATCAAGAGGACTGGGAGCAGTACTGCTCTGATTGAATTGGAGTTAAGCGAAGATGCTTGCCATGCATGAGACGATTTTCTGTGAGCTGCCTTTCATGATTGTAGTTAGCGAACTGAGAGTGAGATGGCGTAAATTACAACCCACAAGTTAGTACAGAGTACATCCCTTGCCAAGCAAAGTAAGTAGGAAGACGGTCTATCCAACTGGCTGTGAAAAGCATAAAGGCGATTTAGGTGACCATGACTTTTTAGAAAAGGCTTGGTAAACAGGTAGGTGGAAACCTGTGCAAGCTTTGGAAACTTTTATTTAGATCGGTAGGGAAATCTAGCTGGATACCATGGATTCGAGGGAAATCTTGCAATCTTAACATGTATGTAATTCGTGTACAAGGCCCCTCGGCTCGGTTCGGCTCGGCTCGGTAATTCTAAGTTTAATCCCGCCCAGCCGCTAAAAGTTTGAAGGCCCCCAGGTTTGTCGGCCAATGGGATGGGGTATCAAGCTAGTCACCCTTGCCTGCCCCCACTTTTACCCATGGTGGATGGGCGCGTGAAAGACTGTACAGTCCGCGAGTTTTAGGTCTTTGGGGGTTGAAATAGTTGTATAGGATAGCTTCCGGCGGTTATGTCCGAGGGCGTCTAGGACCGAGACAACATGTCCCGGACGCGAGACAATCCCGTGAGCGTGCGATCATATGTACATAGGTTACTACATTTAAAATTTCTTATGACTGAGAGTATACTTTTATTTCCTAACTTGGGTATTCCTTTGGGTATTCCATACGCCGGAAGTAGTCAAGAATGTCAAGGCACGGGCCTACTTCCTGGTTAAAAGATATAGCTGCTTAATTGAACTCCTTGATTATATATTTCATAGTGTATGAAACGCCCATCACTCAGCCTACAAAGTACTAGGTACCTATGTGTTACACTCGACTACTAATACCATTGCGTATATTAGAGCAAAAGGGTATTAATTTAGGGAGTCGAGTAACATTCTGCTAACTAGCTTAATGCTTATTAGTCAGGTGTAAAGTAAAATTTATCAGCGAATCGGCTGATTGATCGGGCTATCCTCTTTTCGGGTAAATACATGTGTAAAGAATGTAACTAAAATATTTATCTAAGCAGCTGCGTCTAGTCCACGAGATAAACCCCACACAGCCAGTCTTTCATTGCTCGAAGTTAGTTTGCTTTGCATAACTCCTGTGATAGCTAGAGGCCCCGTTCCACTGGATTTGACCTCCATTCGAGGCAAGTTTCCGCTTTAATCTTGAAAATCTACTCCTTCGTTGATTTTTCGCCCTCCTATAATAACTTGGGGTCTTTTTCAAGTTTTGCGATTTGATCTTTTGTTAGTCTCTCACCGTCGACCCGGGATGTTCAGAGCCCTCTACTTCCACATAAAAAATATCATGGGCAAGCTCACTAGACTGCCTGTCTTAGTTTCATCCTTTCCGACGAGGATTGGATTACGCATCTCCTTATGGTCACCGCATGCGGGCTGAGATATGTTGACACCGCTTAGCCAGTTTATCGAGAGGCGATTTTCTGGCTCGCTAATTGTGGAAGCCCCTTGCAAATCTCTTGCCCTGGCCTGCGCCTGCAGGGCTCCCCCGTCTCCAAAAATAGTTCTCTGGGCCCGTGAGAGGGGAGAAGAGTCCATTACTGGCGCCTTCGCCAAATATTGGGAGAAGTCCGGCGTTCTGAGATATTCCTTATTGCTGAAGTATTGCCTATAAAAGGACCTCTGCCCTCACCTGTACTTTGCCTGCGCCCTTCGACCCTGCGCGGCCGGGCTGGCGCCGCAAGACAATCTTCGACCAAATATTGAGGTTAGCACCTAGCGCCATCGACCTCCGAAACCAATAAATTTACCATGCAGCGTTGCTAGGTATCTGGTACTTCGGTATATATATATTATTGGGTATGAACTCTTGAAATCCAATATCAAGCTGCCCGCCGCTCTATAGCTCTAACAAAAAGGGCCCAGAGTCAAGTTTTTTTTTCTCCGTTCTCTTGCCGGAAATCACTTCTGTCAGTCTCTAGAAACCTCTATAGCTATCGAATATCTATCAACCTCCAATCTCGTGGCCGAAAAGTAGTTGCATTCTGAAAAACTCAACTCTCCCCCTTCATATATATATTTCTTGCCCTGGGGGTTTCTACACTCTAAACCACCTAGGTATCTTCCCTATCTGTCAGGATTCCTAGGTAATGTCAACCTAATATTCTAAAACCAAAGTGACTTTTTGATGCAAACGTATTTATCTAACGTTTGTTTGTGACTCCCAGCTTCATACCAGTACCTTTTTACGCAGCTTCGGAACCCAGAGTTCCCAATTCACAAGAAACTAAGGATATTCACAAGAGCCGCCAGCCAGTTTCTGAAGCCAGTATCGATGCCAGTAGCAACATCCGCGCCATCTTCGCCCAACTTTTCGCCGATTCTAGTATCCTCCAAATCAGACTGCACCACCGAAGACGATATATTTGAAGTATATGCTCCAGATCAGGGCTCCCATCCCAATTATTCAAAAACTTCTCGCTTGTGGAATTTTAGCCTGAGTGGAAGAATCCGCTTCTAGCGCACTTTAACATGATACAAGATCAGATCATGTCGCGGCCCCGACATATCTGCAGCTGGTTTGCCCTTCGAGACTGGGTCTATTCTGCGTTCGAGACAACCTTCCAGTGTACATCACACCTATAACCTGATGATATATGTAACTTTAAAAAAGACTTGGACTGGGTATTCCTCGGCTATCCTTCCTAACAGGCAGCGGAAACCCACCGAAAGAAGCTAAAAATGAAAAAGGAGACCAGTTATGGTTGATTTAGTGACTTGTGATCTCGTAGTTCCCGCCCAGCTATTGTAACATTAATAATAAAATATTTTTGAAATCATAACGAGTTTAGTAATACTTTTGTTAAATAAAAGCCCAATATGATCCTAAAAGTTGGAAATAATGGTTAGGATGCGTTTGAAGCTTTTTAGTACCACAGACTATGCTTTAAAAGCAAATATGCAAATATAGTTATTTTATCCAAACTTTTAACTCGCACTTCTGAATAGTTTTGAAAAATCCAGATATCTCTGCAGCGCGGAGTTGGCAAAGGTTTTCGTTCGTATCTTGTAGAGATTCGTAGAAATTTTAAGCTCGTATTGTGAGCCTTAAAGCTTTCCAGTCAGACCACAACTCGTGTTCGGATAACTCAAAATCCGATTGGTCCTAAACATCAACTTGTTAGAAGTTGCGAGGTCACAGATTAGCTTCCGGAATCCTGTTTTATCAGTTAGCACTCTGCTTTTCGAAGAACCAGCCTTACAGACATCACACTTTTTTTTTTTATAAAATTGGCCTGCAACATCGGCCCGGGGTACAGTTGCTAAAAGTATATTCCCCAATTATATTATATTAAAACAAACAATAGCCTGTCACAACATCTGATATCAAACCCACTCACCACTTTTCTAATTTAGTTCGTCGGAATTTTCCCAGGTTAAGCCTCTCGGTCAATTTTGTCTCGGCGGTTTTATATATATATCCGCCAAGATGATCAGATGATGTGGTCTAACATGGTTAGCTTCTCGGTAAACCCATCCGATGGATTTTACCGGCTATTTTCGAATTTCTTTGACCCTAGTTAAGCTTCCTGTGTTTGTGACCTTTCTCCCAGTACTCCGTAGACTAAGTATTTATGATAACCTGAAATGCAACATCATACCGGCTGACACAAATTATATTAGCCGTTTTCATGTGCCGTACCCATGGTTTAACAAAGCTTGTGTGATATTTCTTACATGCCGAGCAACATTGGCACTTCTGCAATTGTAAAAGAAATGTATTGGGAATCAGCCTTGCCGAGCTGGCTTGAGCGTTTTAGAATTTGCAGGGATTATTTTTATCGTATAAAGGAAAATTCGGAGAGGTCTCCGAACATGAGACGGAATTAGGAAACGACGATGCCAATGCTAAAGTATAACGCAGTAGCTGTTGGACTGCTTTGCAAGACTCGTGGCCAAAACTTTATAATGGAGACCCCTTGCAGTGCTCTGCTGGAAAAGTTTTGGTATACCAGAGGCGGCGATAATTATTCCATCCAGAAACTCTAGGTTGGACGACCTCACGATATTCGAGAAGTTATGGGCTTAAAGCATGCCTTTTGGGTTGCCTTTGCAGCTTCCGCCGTTCAGGCTCAGACGCAATCACTTTGGGGGCAATGTATGCTGATCTCGAATTGAGCTCACTCATTCTTATTCTCTTTTTTCATTGCCATCATTTAATGTCGAATACTAATATCTTATATTTGAACTGAAAGGTGGTGGCGTCGGATATACTGGAGCAACCCAGTGTGCTAACGGTAGCGCTTGCACTAGGTAAGTTATTTATTCAAATTGATTTATATCATCGTCTATATACATTTGTACGGCGCTTATGGCGATCATGGTAAAAGCCTGAATGCATATTATGCGCAGTGCGTTCCTGCGTCTTCGACTACAACCACGCGAACCACGACCCCAGCGACAACCCCGTCGACAACCCCAGCAACAACAATCAGGACTACGACGCCGTCAACAACTCCAATCACTACCACATCTTCAATTCGGACCACCACTAGTTCTTCTTTTATTACGACTACAAGTTCAAGAACTACTACTAGTTCATCTCGAAGTACCACTGCGACTACCCTGCCGACTGGAACAATTACGGATTGTCTTACATCTAACAATGTCCCACAATACCTTCCTGGCTCAAGTAACTTCAATTTTGAAGCTAAGGGCTTCAATCTACGAATCCCATTTACTCCTGTGGCAGTAGCAATGCCATCAACTGTCCCACAAGTGCAAGCTGCTGTCAACTGCGGTGCTAGGTACAGGCTAAAGATTTCTGCCAAGGCTGGCGGGCACAGCTATGCCAACCATGGAATCGGTGGTGAAGATGGTCATTTGATGATTAACCTCAAGTATATCAATAGCGTAGTATTGGATACGGCTACCAATATTGCGACTGTTGGTCCCGGTGCTCGGCTTGGGAATGTTGCTTTGGGGCTTTATAATCAGGGGAAACGTGCTATTAGCCATGGAACCTGTCCTGGGTAAAATGAAGTTTTCTATTAATCCTCTGGCGGTCGGGCAACTTTATATTAACTATTTTATACTTAGTGTCGGTGTTGGGGGCCATGTACTACACGGAGGATACGGTTACAGCTCTCACACCCGGGGTCTCGCCTTAGACTGGCTGATTGAAGCCCAGGTCGTTCTTGCCGATGGATCGCTTGTCACAACCTCATCAACCCAAAATCCAGATCTATTCTGGGCTATCAAAGGCGCTGGAGGGTCCTTCGGCATCGTGGTATCCATGAAATTTAACACCTTTCCCGCCCCAGAGAGCAATATTGTCTACAGCTATTCATTTAGTTGGACTCAGGCGCAAGGTCGGGCTAGTCTTGAGGCTTTACAAGCCTATGCGAACTCGACCCAGTTCCCCCGAGAGCTTAACCTTCGTTTCTGGGTTGGTGTATTCAACACTCAAATCCTGGGAGTCTACTACGGTTCTAGAGCCGACTTCGATACTGCCATCGCGCCATTGCTATCAAAGTTAGGAAATCCATCGTCTAGCAGCATCTCTGTCATGAACTGGCTTGATACTTTGAACAATTATGCGTACGCTACTATGAGCCCTCCCCTCGATTACGACGTTGTAAGTACCCCCAATACATTCTTTCCTAGGTCTAATTCGGAAACAAGCTAATGATATCCTTTTTTAGCACGAAACATTCGTAGGTCCTACTAAATAATTTAGACAATATGGCTGTAAGCTAGTCAATACTAACACAATACAAATAGTTTGCGAAGAGTTTGATGACCACCCAACTGTCTCCTGCCGCCCTGGACGCCTTCGTCTCTTACTGGTTTACCGCCAGCAAACCTAGCAGGGTATGGAAGCACTCCCTCCCCTCCTCAATAAACCGTCCGGGTAAAGCTAACCTACGTTTTAACAACCAAAGTCATGGTATATGATGATCGACATCCACGGCGGCCCCACTTCTGCTATAAGTAATATAACTGGGGAAGCTGGCGGTTCTTACGCCCATCGCGCCGCAGTCTTCAAATACCAATTCTACGACAGCGTATTCGGCGGCGGCACCTACCCTTCTAACGGATTCGACTTTTTAAACGGGTGGGTAAACTCGGTTACATCTGTTTCTCCGGCCAATACCTGGAGTATGTACATCAACTACGCCGATACGTCGCTTTCGGTGAATGATTACGGAAACTTTTATTGGAGGGCAAATTATCCGAGGCTGAGGTCTATAAAGACAACGTATGATCCAAATGATGTTTTCCATAATCCACAGGTTGTACAGCCGGTTTAAATTCGAGATCGTGTAAATAATAGCGGGGCGGTGGCGAGTGTTGGAGGTACATGTACATATGATTATGCAAACTTATGCCATCAAAACTATCAAAATATACGTTAACCCTATACATAAAATGTTGCTATCATTCAATAATATTTGCTAGTTCGCAGTATGACATCCGCATTTAGAATTTACAAAATATTTAAGGCTGTTCCATTGCACGTTGTCGCACAGCACATTATCGACAATCTCTACACTAAAATACTTCTAACCTCATCTGGAACTTAATAGATCAATGACCACCGCGCGGGGGCGACCATTAGCTATAGACTGACATCTAGTCTCGATTTAATGGTCTCAATAAGGGGCACTCCAATTCAGATTTAAAAAGCAACATACAGGTGAAGGTTTGGCAAACTCGCTAAGAGTAATAAGAATCATTAGATGGTAAGTACACGAGTACTTACAGAAAGGAAGGTATTATAGTGATACCTACTTATACAACTAGGACCTGGGCCCTGAGCTTTAGCTAGCCAGCTTTATCAATCCCTTTAAGCCTTCGTTTCTCGCATGACTCAAAATCTGATTAAATACGGGCACCAATTCTGCAGAACCTGACTTGGTCAAGCCGTAACGCAGTTTAACAATGACATCAAATGTGGCTAAACCTGCTTAGAGTTTCTAGCCTTCCCATGCTCAGGTTAAGGCACTCATTTAAATAGGTCTTAGAGCCCCATTTCTTGTAGATCCAGGGTCCAATGCATACTCCAACATCATCTAGCTCAATTGCTTTTGCTGTCAGCTAATCTTATTTTTGGCGATGGGTAGTCCCAAAAACCATTGTGAAAGATGCAACCCACACAAACCACCCCCGTATGTGGCTCCGTTTGGAACCCCGCCATCCGAAACATAAGCTGGTGAAAACACGGGGAATCCACTAACTAGCTATCTTATACTTGCTTACTCTGTATTGGAGAAAAATCCTGATAAAATTATCGCCATTTCCTCGAAGAATTAAATTAAGATCCTACAACTGGCCTCCGAAAATTTACGCGAAACCATATCCCCTCCCTAAATCCGTAGTAATACTGGTAGTTTTTGTTTACCCAAAGAAGCATAAACGTTTAAAACAAGCAGTTTTTGTCCGATTAAAACATCGAAATACGAATCGTCAATCACAGTCTTTCTGCCGCATTAATACGTGAGTTTGCGAAACTAGGGCCTATTGTACTTTGAGACAGAACGGAATAAGCTTGTGGAAGGGCTCTTAGGACCACACAGCCGCAAGCGTCACCGGATCAGATATAAGTATGAGGCACGCGCCCGATGAGATATTCGGTTTAAATCTCAGAAAGAAAAACATATTAGGCTAAATAAACGAGCCGAGCCGTTGAAACCAGTAAACTTTTGTGGAGGCATTTCACATATGGTGTCCAGCCCATCGCTAATGACGCCCCGTAGAGGGTTTGACCAAGATCGACTTGAGGCCAATTGGGTGAGGAGATGGTGACCGTGTGACTTTTTCAGAGGCCTGTGCAGCTGCAACTGCGGCGTAAATCAGGCTTGTGGAGCGCATCTAAGAGACTCGACCAACCACCAGCCACATCATTTTTAACAAAAGCAATTAACTGAAAACAAATTAACGCTCTCCGCTTTGACTGAATCAGTGATTGGGGGGTTTCAGTACGATGAAAAGTTATCAACTGCATATTCGTTAATTTTGGGACTGGCCAGCTCCTCTATAAGGCCCGTGCAACGAGGACGGTTTCAGCGATCATTTTCCAGAACTGACCTGACCCTACCAGTCGTACCGGGTGCACATTGTATTTTATAAATTCTAACCGGGTTTCAAGAGTTATAATAAAGACAGGGATCCATTTTATACGATAATACGAGATCCACGGCTCCACTTTTGAAGAAACAACAGCGGCCGGCTGACCCAATCAAATCGCGAATGCCCGTCCGATCAATGGCGTTTTCTTACGAAATGGGTTGGGGGATTAATTATTTGACCACGGGACATTTTAATTGCGCCAAATCGGCAATATTATTCAATTTGTGTCTTCAATTTGCGTCGTCGAACATTCGACGGCCTCAGGAAATATTCGTGCTTTGACCTATCATATTGTGCACGGGCTTATTGCTTGTTACCCGAGCTCGTTTACTTAAGCACTTCAACATTTCAGCCTATATTAGGATTGGCCGGGTATTTGAACCATTTAGCAGTTCAAACTTCAAAGGCTTTTCGCCCACTATTAGATTTCTGTTGAAAGGTTCTGTCGGGTGGGTCGCCAAGAACCCACTGACCTGATTTCAGTTCCTTGCCCCGCATCAAGGGAATCTAACAGTGCCATGGCTCAAATTCTGAACCATTGATCTTCAGGTGGGTCATCGAAAAATCAATACTCTAGGCGCGCTAGACAGTACAGGCACGCAGAACTACCAGTACCAACATTCCCTCGTATAATCAGATAAGGATAAAACGAAGTTTCTGACCCCAGATTTTCAGCTGGCCCATGGGGTCAGTCACACTGTACAGCAATAGAAATATTGGCTACCGTCCCCGCATCGCTCAATATCTTGGTTACCTTGAAGAATCAGAAAATCGATTTACGTTGTCTCCTTGATCAATTAAAGGGTGACACTAAATACCAAGAACAATGGAGAGCCGTTCTGCACAAACGGAGTCCATTGTAATAGCATTTACGACTTTATCAGCTTTGGTGATATGCCTGAGGATTATCAGCAGATTCGTTCTCTTGCAAATAAGAGGAATCGAAGATTATCTGATCGTAGTTGCGTCTGTAAGTAACAGCTATTCTTTGCCTGATAACATTTGGCCTGTCCAAACTTACCGATTTTAGATTTTCTCCATAGCTACGAGCGTCCTACAAGTGAATCGTAAGTCGTCCGAGGTACAAATAATGAGAGTCATAAAATTAAAATCTGTTCTGATTCGAACAGAAATACACTGGGGTGTTGGTAGACACTTCCTAAGTGATGTAACTATGGCGGAATTCGTTATATCAATGAAGGTACTTCTCTTATTCGTCTACCAGCTTATATATTATCGCAGCAGCTGAAAGATAATCATTCTAGTTCTTATATGCCAGTATCCAAACGTACAACATTGGGTTAACTTTAACTAAAGTTTCAATATTGTGCCAATATCTTCGCCTTTTCCCAGTGGGCAATGTGCCCCTGGTTTGCAAGATATCTATTACCGTTGTCATATTCTATGGAATCGAATGTTTCTTCACAGGGATCTTTACTTGTGTTCCCATCGAAGCATTTTGGAATGTTACGCTCCCTGGTGCAAAATGCCTCCCAAAACAAGAGTCCGTATCAACCGAAGAACTCAATGCAATCGAAGAGCCGGGAATGCTAACGCGCAATGCAATAGATTATGGTACACCAATGCCGCTATCAATATTACGACAGACTTTTTCCTTGCACTTTTGCCCATTCCAGTTTTAAATACGTTGAAGGTTGGACACAGACAAAGATATATCTTGATGGGTATATTCGGACTTGGCCTTTTGTAAGTCAAACCCTTCATGAATCTAGATGATTAAGATTAGCTTCACAAGAGCAAAGAACATATCTTAACATAGTATTGTTACACCCAACTGTTGGATTTTAGCGTTTGTGTTGTCTCTATTCTCCGCCTCCACGCCCTCATAGTTTTGGAGTCTTCTCAAGATCCAACATGGGATCAAGCAGCAACAACATGTTGGTCATCGATAGAACTTAATATTGCGATAATATGCGCTTCGTTGCCAACTTTGAGGCCGGTAATTGGGCGGATTTTCCCTAGTCTGCTTGGGTCGACGAACGCCTATGGGAACAGTTATAATTACCCCAGGCAGGGAAGCGAACGAGTTGGGGGCGGCGCTGTCATAAGCAGCGACAACAAATCCCTAACACTGCAGAGGTCGACAGGGCGGGACGAAATAGATATGTATGATCTTGAAGGCCGGCGATCAAACTTAGAAACGGCTAGACAAAACCTCTCGTCTGAGAGTAAACACAATTTAACCTGCAGCGTAGAAGAAAGAATCTGAGAATCTTTTTTACTAAATTGTACGGCGAACTTGTCCTGGAGTAGCGTCTTCTTTCGATGTTGTTATAGCTTATTTTATCTCTAAATTCGTTAATTCTGACAATATGATGGATGGATGGCCTGGCTTTGGGAATCACGTAGCTCGACACGAAGTTTTAGTGTTGCGAAACCTTACAAAATTTAAAACAATAGACTGCTGACCTATTCGTAATCTTCGATTTGGCGGCGATCGTATACGCGATTAGGAACGAACGGCTTTTGTCGCCGGCGGACTTGTGAAGATTACAGCCAGAATGTTACATGGGTTTAGAACCGCTTTGAGGTCAGTAATATTGCAATTGCTGGTCAGTGGACATTTGTTGCTGCTTTACAATCGTGGCCAAACACGGGGTTTTGAGCTGAGCTGTGTTAAAGAGTCAATCTAATCTTACGGTAGAGCCCCCGAACCGGCGCGTCAGTAGAAATTATAAAAATTTACAAAGAGAATGGCAAGAAATAATGAAGAGCTTATCTATTTCCATCACAGGTCGTACAGCCGCAATTTAACAGTCTAACTTCTACTCCGTATTTACAATGGTAATAGAGTCGGTATTTGGATGCATGTCATTCTTGTGACAAACAGCCTGGAGAGTAATTCGCGAATTCGGCTTCGCAACACGTTGCTTCGTTCTCGAAAATATATCTTCGGGTCCGATCTTGCTCATTCAAGACGCCCCATTAGGTTTTTCCTGACAGTCCACGCCCGCATTCTCTTGCCGAAAATGTATAATGGTATAGTCCATAGAAGACAGAAGAGCTGAATACCACCCAGCGCCAAAAAACATACTTTCGAGTTTGATGCCTCTAACCAATCATTCCAGAAAAGCGAGAAAGCAAGACCTAGGATATCTTCATCGCGTTCAGGATCAGAGACAGTCGGAATATTAGAATGATGAGATAGAATTAACCATGACTCACTTTTTGAAAAATTCAAAGTAACCAACGCCTCCGCGGCATATTGCCTATATGAGTCGACCGCAAATGTTATAGCAGTCGTGCTTCCGAGAGAGCATCCGAAGCTTATAATACCGAAGAATACGGTAGGTATGATCCAAAAATCTTGTTTGTAAGCAGACCAGCCAAAGCTGATGGTGGTGGCACCTTTGTTAGACTCCCGAATTCTCATTCATCAAATTAGGGCCGAAATCTACATACCCCATTAGTCCTGCCGATGTGGCAAACATAACGCCGATACTCATTACCAAGCGGAATTCCCTACAACAATGTTAAAAGCTTTTAAGTTTCGTGAAGAGGCTTCGGTACACACGGCTCATATAATCCATTGTTTTTTTTTGCCATAAATTTGACTATCACATCGGATAGCCTGCCTGCAACAGCCGATCCTAGAACTCCACCAATAAAGGGGGATATGTAGACCATCCCCGTTTGGAGTTGAGTAAAGTTGTATGGGTTTCTCTAGAACTTGCATCAGTGCTGCCTCTACTGATCGTCTTGGGGCGAGCTTACTTGGTAAATGTGGGCCACTGTCTCGGATAGAACAATTAACCAGACAACACTCAGCGAATATACCACTGTTGACCACAAGATGGCAGGATACGAAAAAAGTAACAACGGTCTGATCATAGCTTTCCAAAAGTTATCTTCCCGTAATCGGCCGTTCCAGACTGTGAGTTGGGACTTAAAGGACGCCTTTGGGCCATGGCGCGTATATCGTATGTTGGGGCCTTTGTGCCCAGGAAGGTCAGCGAGAGTTGAATTTTTCGGTTTAACGTTGGGCAATTGGGTTTTAGTTTTCGCGCTGGAGTGCGCTGGAGGCGGCGGAAGCGCAATTTGTAAGTGGTTAATACCAGCGCCACTCTGGATTGCCAATGATCCCGTTGACAGATTGGATGTAGCCTCTATTTCCTCTTTCATATCTATATCCCCCCCTTCGCAAACCTTTCCCTCCATATTTGAAGTATCTCGGATAGCTTGCTCACATCCATTGCCTCCCATCCCGTTTGTTGTTGGCGATGCACCACTTTTCCCATTTTCACGTGAGAGGATACTTAAAGTGCTCTTGGTGATTCCGCTAATTCGATGCATGAGACTTGGTCTGTGTGGGGGGTGTGCGTATCGAACCCAGTAGGTTTCTGGAACAAAAAGGAATAGGAGAAAAACCAAAACCCCAATAATGATGCCTACGATCCAAAAAACCCATCGCCAGCCTTTGGCTTCAATAATTACACCGCTGACAAGCCTATTATATTGTCAACATTTGGACAAGTTCCGAGCCGTTACCGATCTTCCAATGACTTACGGTACTAGATTTTTGCCACCCAAAAGTAGTAGCGTGTATATACCTAACCGAAAACCTCTTTCATGAAGGTAGAATATCTCAGAGAGATATGAACTCGGAAGGCATTCGCAGGGACTAACTCCTATACCCATGACAACCCTTGCAATGACCAGGCTGATGTACGACGGCGAAGCTGCTGACCATAGGGATGCGGCACAGAAGATGATGGCTCCTACCAAGTAGAGTGGCCGTTTTCCGTATATAATGGCGAAGGGCGATACTATAATAGCGCCAATCGCGAGTCCTAGCATGTATACACTTGTATTCGAATTCATCAGTTCCTCGCCCTTATGTCCGAGAGAAGTGAATATTCTTATACCCTGTCGTTAAAGCTACCTCTGGAATTGTTACACCATACGTCTCCGCAACGTCATTGAACCCAGCAGCCAGAATGGGCGTCTGGCCTCCGCCTATCAAACTATACAAGCCTATCGTCCAGAGGGCGCATTCGCGACGCCATCGAGGCCAATTTAATCTAAAGCTCGTTAGCTTCGATGCAATCGAATATTATCTATTCAGCAACAGGCAACACACGGGTCGCTTTCATGGTCGTCTGTCGATTTCGTTAGATTTGACTTTACATTAACTCAGGACTGGTGAATACCTGGTTGAGGATCGAGAATGACTCCATTGGGTCCTCTCTTTAGACCGTCACGAGACTTGCCCTTCTCTAGTTGATCTAGGCCGAGCGGTTCATTGTCTTTCCCGATAAATAGAACGGAGCCTTTGCAGAGCCATTTCGATATTAGTTGGCGTACGCAGAATAGATTCTCTTTCAATTAATTGCGATTGAGAGATATACCTGGAACCTCTTCCCCACTCTGAGGGTCACTAAGGATCCCTAAATGCGACCGTCTGGCTACAATGGGCGTTGAATATTTAGCTTCCGATGACTGCGTATGGTCCGTCATGGCTAAGAAGAATAATCAATGTATAAGCGAACAAATTGGGGTACCATGGCAGCTTTAAATGCTTCAGTCCGCTGAATATCTCACCACCGGACAAAACACCCCAAGGGTTCAAGGAGCCGTTCTAACTTAATGTATGATTTATTAGCTATAATTTGCAATATTTGGTTTCGGATAGCGGCATATTGTTTTCTGCGGGGTGGATGCATCAGTCACAAGCTAGAAATTTGGGTCATCTGAGGACTTGACTTCAGACGCACTATGACGCACTAGTGCACAATCCCTGTTATCCAACATTCTATCACGCGAAAGTTCCCACCAACACTCTGCCTCTGCATGCACAAAAGCACTTATCTAGCCTAGACGCCTGATGTTAGCTACGCTGGCTGAGGCGAAAAAACCCCAAGGTTTTAATTACAAGAAGGGTCCTTCAGGCCGCGTAGGCCCGGACTACCTATGGATATTTTCGAGGATGGCCATGGTTTGATGTGTAGTATTAAGCTTGAGGTTCCAGCACGACAGCCTCGCCGAAAAGCGCGGTTATGTGGAAATTTATCCTTCTTCGCTAGCTGGACGGCTCATGCTCACCGAAGAGCGTCAACATAAAGGTTAGCTGATTTTTCGGAGTCGGAAATCCTTCGTGTTCGAGACATTCCTTCCGGATTCCACGTGGTAATGAAATAAATTATTATTTTTATATCGATATTGTGACAATAATTGCTACTAAAATACATAGCGGGTTCCGGCCACGCAACTTACGCCGTCTTCGTAAATTTGCGCCTAACTATAAAAACATCCTTCTTGATATATAATATTCCATAGGCTTAAAAAATTACATGAGCCCTGGAGGGGCTAGAAATTTGGCCAACTGTAATCATTGCACTCAAACCCGGGGAATTAAGATGCCCGTGCGCTGTGTGGATTAAAAAACCATTCGAAAGTTTTATATACAGATAAGAAAGTAAATTTCAACGCCTTGTCCTCTACAAAACTACTCCGCTCGTTTGACTAAATATTCGATAGGGCAAACCAGCCTTCTAACTAGTTGTATTGACGTTTTAGAATATTATAGCCAGGATACCGAATATGCTGAAAAATGCAAGGGGAATAGGCTGAAGCGCAGATGCCGCGCTTGAACTGGTACCTACGGAGGCACCGGTACCGGTTATGCTAGTAGTCGCTGCGTCTTCCCCTCCTCCTCGAGTCAGTGTCGGACGGCTAGCATCAGCGGCATAAGCCTCGCAGTAGCCTTTATTCAGTGGTGAAAGTCCGGAAGCTACCGCAGGCTCTGCTGTCGCTAAGTAGCTAAAACAGGCTGCAAGACCATTTTCAATATTTGCTCCGCATAAGCAGTTTGCAACAATAGGCACGGGAAGGGCCGGAAGCGCGGTTACGCTGCAAGACACCAGTGCATTATCGAGGGGCAAGCACACACCGCAGCAGCGGGGTCTGGGGTACCGCTGGGTGGTGAAATCGATGTAGGGGATGAACCGCCACCGCCGCCACCACTTGCGAGTATTTGTGCTATCGTCGCACAAAATACCTCACCTTGCTAGATTGCTGAGGCGGTTGATCTAGCGAAAAGGTCATTTGGGTTCAGTTGGTTAAGGCACTCCTGGGCGACAACGGGGTAGCTCGTGTCTAAGCAGAAGCAATTGTTGAAAGACTCGAGCTGTGAAAGTTGTGAACTGTCATCAATGGATGGATGATACGCCGCAATCAGAAAACGAATCAAGAGCAGCAGTGCAAGGGATTGGTGGTGCTGTTTGCCCAGTAACACCGATAGTTAAGAAAAGATTGATGGCGCCGAATGTGAAGAACATTTTTGATGCAGGTGACCTTGCTAATCAAGCCTGTTTACGTTTAAGTGATCCAAAGTTCGGAGTGGTTTGCAGAGTGATCGAAATAAAGTCTAGAAGTCTCCTCAATGGTCCCTCGTGGTATATAAGGGTACTGCGCCGGATGCAATTCGCCCCGTTTTCGTTTACGGCGACGCGACTATATCGTGCCGAGTCTCTTGCCGCTAGATTTTCGAGGGATCTCAGAATCAAGGCCGCTCACCAACGCTCTTAGCCTAGCCTCTAGCAGCTTGCTTGGTGACCTAAATTCCAATAGATAGCCTCCTGACCGCAAATAAGACGAAAACTCGAACATACTATCAGTGGCAAAGACGCCCTTCCGGCCCCGGAACTATCTTAGTGCCTTACATCGTATTTCGCTCTTAAGTATTGCCCCTTAGGATCCCGTCTTGGCGAATTCAACAAGAAGGACCCGTGGTTGGTGATTTTATAAATTAAAAAGCTTAATACTACGTTCTTAATCTCAGGTTGAAGCAAGACTAGTTAGTTCGGATAAACTGCAAGCTTTGTCGGATATAATTGCCTTTATCGAACGCAAAGTCGGGCCAAAACGCTTCTTATAATTAATATCTTCAAACTTAAACTCGGCTGGTACATGGTAAAGCTCTCTAATGGTGAATTATTGCACTCGATATCCAGAAGTCCGAGTCTCTAAGACAATGATTCTAATATGAATTGAACTAATTAGCATTTAGAGATGGATCTTGTGTGGGTTTTGACATATGTGTATGCCTAGCTTGATGACTAGGTTTTGATTGAATTTGTGTTGAAACTGTTACACTTTCTAGGCCCCTTCAACAAGCCCAAATTAGATTCTCTCGACCTCAGGCTTCGGTTTTCTGTGGCTCCATGGTTTTACCTCTGCGGTTGTTTCGGTACCGGGCTGAAGGCAAAGTTTTATTTAATTATCCCTGGTTTCTAGCATCCGTGCTGGCATATGTACATACCATGCCATCGTCTGCTAACAAAATTTGATGACGCTTGTCAATATTGTCTCGACGCGACGAATTCGAACCATCTGCAAGGAAATATTTAATAGTATCCGGGGCCTCGACTAAGAAGCACAGGCCCTAAAAATATGTTAGTTGAATACAGCTTGGCTCGGTCGGGCTTAAATGGGACCACATGAAGCCTCAAGTACCTCAAACGGTCTTCGGTGGCCTACTTGTGTGTTTTCGTGCTTCGACCATGACCAGCCCTGATCATGCCACAAGTCTGAGTGCACAACGCGAACTAACAAGAACAAAAATCCAACATGTTACCTAAGCAGCGGGACACATGTCTACATCCGGTTCTACGGCACGCAAAGGTGTTTTTGGCGCTCAATCTAGGGACCGGAGCCAAGGTGCCCGAACCATGGGTGGAGTATATTCCCCACAAATGGCGGTGTTTCGAACACTTCAGGGGACTGTTTAACGGTTGCTTGCTTAGCCTCTGCCCTTTGCAAATATCTTGCGACGCTGGACTAGCTACTTTGAGTAATCGATTATGGGCTCGTACCCACTTCATGTCTAAATTTTCAAAAAATCGATGGTACGTACTTAGAGAATATAAAAGGCTACCTTGAAGGCTTCGCAATCCCAAAGTCAATTTGAATTGAGATCAGGTATACCTTTCTCTCAGCTTTCGATTCTCGATTTCCGCATCAGCCTCGTTCTATTTGTTTCTGGGGAGGGCAGCATAAGATTTTAAGGAATGAGTCTGATATTTCTCGTAGTATCTTGCCTGCTTGCAGGTTCGCAGGCACAACAGTCGGCATATGGCCAGTGTGGAGGGAATGGTTGGACCGGCCCCACGACATGTGTATCTGGGTATTACTGCTTTTACCAGAATGACTGGTATTCACAATGCATACCAGGTTCAGCGACGACTACAAGAGCTAGTACTGCATCAACTACTAGCTCTAGTACAAGTAGTAGGATAACTAGTGTCGCGACTACAACAGCATCGACGACATCTTTGTCCCGTACTACGACGACAAGAACGACAACCAGCTCGTCCGGACCAACATCATCCCCGGGCTCTGCCATCCAACATTGGTTTGCTTTGTGAGTTTGATCCTGTCCCAGAGTATACTAAAGCCGAAGCTATAGCTGACGGCCGATGGTGACGGTAGTGGAGATTCGTATACATATAACGGATTCAACCCGTGGGGAACGCAGCCATCAACAAATAATCCTTTGGGTAACCCAGCATTCCCAGGTGATACTACTTCGGGAGGGGCAAACTATATCGGCCTTACGGTGTCAACCTATAAAAAGAGTGACGTCTTTGCTTATGGTTTCGGAATCAGCGGTAACTTTCACCACTTCTCGTGTCCAATCCATTTAAGTAGCTAAGAAAATTAATTTATTCGTTTTAGGTGCCACGATTGACCCTGCATTGGCTTACCCAACTCAAGGACGTGCTCTTGATGTCGAAATCAACATGTGGATTCAGCAGTACTCTAATCGTGCGACAGTTGGAGTCCCATGGACAAGTGATAATACCCTCTTCTCGTTGTTCTTCGGTGTCAACGATATAACCGTTACAATGGCGAGAACCGATATGGATACGTACACAGACAAGATTCTGACTTCATTGATGAATCAGACAAATACTTTATACAACTATGGTGCTAGGAAATTTATGTTTATCAACGCCCCACCAGTCGATAGACTGCCAGCAGTATATGGTAACGCGGCAATCAAGGCAAACGTGGCGCGTTGGAACTTAAGGTTATTGACTTTCGCAGCGGACTTTAAGAACACTCACCCAGGGGTAAGTTTATTTTCCTGATCGACCAGTTGATTTTAAGCACTAAAGCGCGTTTAGTCGTCTATTGTTGTGTACGATACCTGGACCGACTATAATAAGGTTCTCGACAACCCGGCGGCTTACGGGTTGAAGTCAGACGTGCAGGGCTCGGGAGCAGACCAAACATACTTTTGGAGAGATGCATATCACCCTAATGTTAAGATGCATGATGTCATGGCGCAGGCTATCTCGGTCCTGTGGCGGTCCGTTGGCTGGTGGTAAAACTTCTTGTATATTCTCTTATTCTCGAATCGATTCCGATGTAGATATACTAAATTGATTGATGCACGAACCCGGAAAGCAGGCCGCGTTTTTGTCATTAAAATACATCGAGCTGCCATGGATGAGGGCTGAGAAGATCTAATTCAGAGAAATAGATGACAAATGGCGGGTTCCACAAACCGCAACAGGGATTAATTTCCCGTGTTTCGGGACTAGCTGTTGAGTGGTCCAAAAACGCAGAGTAGCTGTACTTTCCCCTAATCAGCTTTCACATCTCCGCTGCATCATACATCCCTCGAAGCTGTTCTATCGGAGCTTTGAAGTTATCGAAAAGATTTCTGCATTTTGAGATACCTACTACCTAAGTAGGTATCTATCTATTGTTGAAGGTTTCCCCAGTGACGCCCCCCATTCACCAATCACGCCCACAAGCTTAGCACCTGCCGATCTTTGATTCCTCCTTTCAAATTTCCAACACGACAACACGTTTCCTACCGGGAGACACCTCGACGTCTGGCATTCATGACTGATATACAGTACATCCAATAAAGCCTCGCAGATACAATACCGAATAACCGCATCAATGTCGCTACGACATACCATAAAGACCCTCCTTTCTGGCCCTCAAACGCAGGCATCGCCGCCTGGGGGCTTCGGGTATAACCAGGCACCGAATCCCACTCCAAACCAACCACATCATGCGCAGCAGCAGTTTGGATACCACCAGGCTGCTCCTGTTAACTATGGGAATTCGGGTGGACAACCGGTGATGGTTCCGAATCCTCAGTCTTATGGATACACTCCTCCGCCATCGCAGTTTCCCCAAATGTATGCTCCGCCTCCCCAGCAACAACCTCAACAGTACCATTGCCCACCGGTCCCCTTAAACTCTGCCCCGTCTGGACCACTCTATCATCAAAATCACAACGCTTTCACCCCTCAAAGTGGATTATCTTATGCTCCAGCATCGGCTCCTCCTCCACTGCAGCAGTCGTTCCAACCGCCGAATTCACAGATCCAACAATACGGCCCCACGCCATCTACAACCTCGATCTTTCAACAGCCACCCCAACCACATACACTGGCACATGGCCAGTACTTGCCTCCGAAACAATATGGACTCCCTCCTCCAGTACCTTCAGCGACTCACCCCAACTATCAACAACCGGTGGCCAATCCACTACACCAGGAGCAGCAGAAGCAACAGCCAACGAGCAATCCCGTTCAACAATATGCAAATGTACCACACCTTCGCCAAGATCAACAACAGCCTCCCCGAACTCCGCTTTCACCGCCTCCCCCTTATATGCAATTTGAGCAACCGTTTATCTCACAAGCGGCTGTACAGCCTAGCGGGCCAGCTGCTACGTCACCGAGACCCACCCTAAATTTTGCGCCTCCGCCCTTATCAAACAACCCAAAACCACCATCCAGTCAAATTGAGGAGCAGTCGCAGGAGCAGTCACAATCGCAGCAGCAATACGCGAACCCGTATACTGCAAGTGCGCCAAAGCTCAAACCCTCTACCAGCGGAACCGAAATTAGGGATGGATTCAGTTCAATACCACAACAGACAAGCCACCTAAAACAGACGCATATACAGGCAGACACCCTCGACGAACCTCAGAGACCGGCTTCGACGAAACCACAATCTGACCCGGTTGCTTCTGAGGGTGCAACAACGAAATCTTATACCCCGACTGGAATAATACATCCATCGATGTTCACACAATGGAATACCGCAACTTCGGTCACGTCAGGCCGAGTTCCTAACCTCCCATCTGACCAACCCCAATCGCCTACCAAATCTATGAGCGCAATACCGCCACCCGCGGCTGCTATTATCAATTCGGCACCGCCCCAGCCTACGTACCCGGGAATAAAGGGGCACAAGCCCACTCAGAGCGTTAATAGGTCCCTTACATTTTCAAAAAAGAACGCGGACGGGAGCCCGAATTGGAATGGAACGCTCTTAACAATAGACGGAATGTCTTCAGAAACTTTCACACGCTTTGTAAATGGCTTATACAACTTCGCTGGGCAAGATGAGGATCCACTAGGTCTAACCCCGGATCAGATGCGGATTTTGTTGGAGCGGCTAGATATGCCGGACGAAAGGAATTATCGTAGGCGTCCCCCTCTACCAAAAAAAGAAAAATGGAAGAAGAGAACAAAATAACATATAGATATGCTTTTACACTATTCATCTATGAAATACTGACCCGAGAATTAGCCAAGAAATACTCCCTCGCTGCACCTAAAGCCAAACCCGCTGATCCAGCCTCGTTCGTCCATACCAGCTTGATCCAGTACTACAGCATCTTCGATGTTACTTACATCACGGAAGGCAATCTTATGCCTATCGTGACCCGAGACGGATTCCAGCAATACATGACGGCGGAAGTATTGATTGATCCATCCGGCATGCATCGCCAATTCCTCCGGCTACTCGCCAATTTCGGAAACCAAATTATCGATCCCTTCACAAAAATTCCATTTGGCAACGTGCAATTCCAACGAGAATATCTTCCGCCAGTTCCCAACGACCAATACATAGCGCGAGACAAAAAGCAGCAAGAAGCACTCCAGGCGAGGGAGGCACATGATTCGCAGCAATACTATAACATTGACCAACAAACTAGTGGATACCACCAATTAGGTTCTTGGGGGATCTAGGAATTAAAAAAATGGTTTTAACTTTAAAATCTCAACATTTCATCGAGGGTTCTACGGAGTTAAGGTCGGAAGGGCTACTTAAAAACTGGTGATAAAGGCATACTTTTCGCAATAATATCTAAAAACATATCATGTACTCGCTATAATGCATATATAAAAACTAAGATTAAATCTTGTAGAATTCCCAACTCGGGCATCCCAAACGATGCGTTTTTGATGATAACGGTCACGGGCGCCCCAAGGCATTCCTATCCGACAAAAGAACTCGCACCTCAGCAGCTATAATCCACAACCGGTTGGTTGAATCCTCCTACCTACAAGATACGATCATGCTTTCCCAATGGTCTGGCTCTCTTTGAAATATCTCCGGCAGCTCTCTGCTTCAATTTCGCCAATCGGGCCCTAATCAACATAATGTTAGGTGTGGTTCTCTAACAAAAATAGCTTCACGTGTGCTTGGGAAAGAGCAAGATAATAGAAAGAGAAACATACTGTTCCTTAGCCTCCAATTCGAGAGACTTAACATGATCCCTAGCATCTTTTACGGCAGACTTTGCAGCCATAAGTGCTCTGTCGGCGTCTCTTTCCGCAACTTCAGCATCAATCACTCTTTGACGGGCGCCGGAGATGGAAGGATCCTCATTCCCATGACCCCGATTAAAAAAACCAGACCCCGAAGCACGAGTGGAGCCCGTTCTGTTTGTACCGATGCTGTCGGGTGATGAATCTCGATCGCGATGTCGGCTAAAGATACTTCCATGTCGTCGAGGACTTCGACTAGATGTTCTTGAGTTCATGGTTGACGACCTTCTTGGAGCGACGTCCTGTTGGACTGGTTCAGGCTCCTTAGTAGTACTGAAAAGACCCATCTTGAAATTCTTCTTACAATCGTCCCGTCAAAGTTTGTAGTTGATAATCTTTGTAGATATTTAAGGATGGATTAATATGTGTAAGGCCGGCCGGTAGAAATAAAAATATTTTAGATTACATGAGGAAAAACACCTCGAATATATACTAGGGGCAGATGCACAAAAATGCCAGACGTCAGATCCAAAATTTAAACCGAGAATTCTATCATCGGCTCTCTTCTTGATTTTCTAAAATTCAAAAGCCTAAGTTTTCTCGTTATGACGTCGCGAGAACACGCCAAAATGCTACTGTTAGGGCTCATCCCACACTCGAGCGAATGCATGATGGCCCACCATTGTGGCTCAGCGAGGACGATCGCCAAACACCGTCAAAAACTTCAAATTCAGCCGACAGGGAACACATCATTTTGCATACCATAACATACCCTAGATCGCGGAATATGTGAGGGTAGAAGCTTTTAAACAAGGTTTTTTAGCGTCATCGCTTCAGGGACTTCCTTGTAAATCGAAGATACACACGGTGGGCCCTAGGAATAAGCTATATAAGCTCTCTTTGACGTCATGACCCATAATCCAATCGATCATGCTACCAGCGTATGCCGGCCAATGCAATGCTGATTGATGCATAAGGGACCCACCAGCACTCTGTTCGCAACACAATATATACCTACTGCTTATTTAAGTATCTATGCCGGCATTGTAATTAGGAAGACAAGGGCTGGAGTCTTTCACAGTCAATCACAGCGATGACTTGGAACTAAATAGAATCATAGATATGTTCCCTGGTCTTGGGTTCACCGGGGTTCGAAAATTAAGTTGCCATGCATGCGCTGCATCATTCTAAATTGGGCAGTTAAACGGACGAAAACGCAACACTGTACAGCCGTAGAATGGTCTCGTCTGCATGTTGCTTCAATTGCAATTGATCGAAATTTAAACAAGAAGCCTATAGATCTACTTCGTCCCAGACCACTAACTACTCTATTCCTAATCTCATCGAACCGGACATGTAGGGAAATATCTGGAGAAGTGACTACCGGCCACTAGTGTGTGCCAGTAGAGGGTTCATATAAAATCGATGGCGCGACAACATGCATCAATTTCTGATCGACAGACCTATATGCCTACAGGCGCTAGCTTTCCCCTGCTACACTAACGACGGGTCGTTATACGGCTCAATCAAGAGTCTTCCTTCGGGGGCAACAGCCGTAACATTCCATCCATCCAAAACTCGATACCTGCCGCCTTTTAGTGTAAATTTTGAGCATTTGACTAAAGCTAGGACCCAATACTTGACCTCTATTCATTTCAATAATTATAAGGACTTAAGTTAGTTGAAATTAAAGCTGAATCGGGTACAACAAGCCAAGCGCTTCAATTGTGCAAAGTACCGACTTTTGTCGAGGGATAAGCACGCCTAACTTACCGAGAACGGCGAGAAATCTACCAGGACAAGCCCATTTACCGTATCCGAATGCAAGATATCCCAAACCTGTTGTTGCTGCTGTTTTCCCACTCCCCACCCATCGATTGGCATCGAACTTGTTCGGATTTTCCGTATACCGTGGAGATCGGTAGGATAGCCGAGTGACCGGGAATACAAGAGAACCTAGAGTGACAACTGTCAGTCCTGCCGAGAACAATACAATATACCCTAGACGACGAAACGGAGTCGGTGAAGCACCTTTAGGAATGAGGTATCCACCCAAATCAACATCCCGTACGCTGGCCCTTACCACATTCACAGTATCGCCTTTCATTCGTAGGACTTCCCGAATGAAAGAATCAGTGTGCAACGCTTTTTTTATGTCGGGTAATGGGCCTCTTAGGCTACCGTGATGCTGCTCCGTAATTTTGATTAATTCCTCTCGAATTTCTACTTGAGATTCCGGATGAACGGCTAGGAAAAAAGTCGCCCAAACCATTATGGTGGATCTGTAACTCCATCAGTTTCAGTTTGGCTCGTTGCATAATCTGAGATCTTCGAAGCATAAGGAGATATGTGCCTACGTTTGATGAACACTGCCGAGAATTGAGGCCAGAACCAAGACGAAGATCCATAGTTTTGAGCCAAGAGAGACGATCCCATTGGAGCTTTTATATCGGTTAACCAAATATGAAATCACGGTTTCGTCCTAAGGATAAGTTAACGGTCGCTCATATGCTATCACAACTAAGAGCTGCAACATTAATCTAACGTCTTTATCAGAGTCGTCGGCCGTTCGACATTTGATATCCGACCAAAGTCTCCATGCAAACTTTGGACCGAAGTGTAGAGGAATCTTGAATAGAACCACACTAATCCTGTTTTGGGATACCTTATTAACATCTACGTTATTCTTGAGGGTTGGTTTAATTTTGTTATTCCTACCAAGTCCATAACCGCCATACTATTGGTACTTCGTGCGCTAACCAGGAGCGGTTTTGGAAGAGGCCAGTCATCTCTGCAGTATCACTCGCGAGAGCTACGACTGCCTTAATGATAATAGGCTCCATGTATTTCTATCAAGAACACAATGCTATCAGAATACTGGCTTATATTCATGAGACGTCGGGCTAGAATCCATGAAAACTGACCTCACCAAAAAAGACCGCCGTCGTCACCTCTGCCATAGTCGACTGCGCATATGGTAGCATGTCAATTGGGTTTCGGGGTGAGGATGCTTTTGACAAAGCCAGCGCGCCACGCTCGAAAATTGGCCAAACTTTTGGTACTTGAAGGTTAGGTCGAAATAATCGTTGTCGTATATTAAGATAGTAGGGGGGAGCGAACGCCCTGAGCCTTCGTACCTTTGGACTCTATATTAACCAGTCGCCTTGCTAAAAAATTCTTCATGATGTCGTCGATGTCACGGAAAAAAGTGCCACCATGAAGACCAAGGAGCCAATTTATTCCAAGCAACTTTGTCAATGCTAAGTAACCAGTGAGTTAGAAGAAAATTGTGGATGAAGTGTAAACTTACTGAAGCCATTCCGTTCTCGAAACTAAACAGTGAATCCTCAGTTAAAACCTTGCGAGTGTACTCGTTATCCACAATGTACTCCCTCTATGGCGGTGGACCCTTATATATTAGTTACCATCCATGAATTCGCACTCTGCCTGATAAAGAGAACTATCTAATAACTTGGTCAAACTTACACTGCCATTCCTTTCAAAGCTAACTACAGGTCCATATTTCTGCAAGGCTCCGATGATTGACTCTTCAGTATTATAGATGATATCATAATGCTGAATATATGTTGTATGCATAGAACTAACTGTTAGATGGTAAAAAGACGCATTCACAGCGAGGGAATGCATGAGTGCTACCCACAGTGAGAGGGGCAAGGGGCGGCTTAGGGAGCTGGCATCGATATCTCTTATCAAAATGAAATCTTGGGTTAGTGAATTGTCAACGACAATAAGTGTTGAATATGAAACTGGGAATTCAAGGCAAAAATCCACCTACTTTTGTATGCTGATGGAAATGTGATATGATGACCGCTGATAGGCAGAACCCACCGATCGTGACTACTTCAGGACTGATAGGACTCATATCAAGGGTTTTCTGGGGCTGTAGAAGTTTGCGTCGTTCAAGCTTAGTGGGAAACGGAAGCTCCGCGTAAAATCCAAATGGATGATCGATTAACGGTAGTGTTGATTCTGAAGATAGAATAGAATAATGAGCCCATCAACCAAAACTAAATACTTAATTGTCGAGATGCTTGTAGGTAGATACGGAGTTACGGGGGGGCGGGAGGTATACAAATAACCACTCTTTCAATCCGAATCCGAAAGGACTATAGTACCCGGAGCCTACCCCTTACTGCATGATCGAAAATCCTTATTCTAGATTCCTGATATTCCATCAAAATTATGATATCATGAGGTCATGCATGATAGGCACCAGTATTGATCGGCCAAACATTCCCGATATCTAAAATCCAAAAAAGCCTGAAGTCACCGAAATATTGAAACTGGCTTCTAATAATTCCTTTTACGGGGTGATCTTACGAAAGACTATTTACTTGATATGACGCGAGGATTCTACAGCACACCTTAGGTTGATGGCTAGATCCACAGCGAGAAATTGATCAAGCGGCCTAAATACAACTTACCAGACGAACACTAGGAATGGGCATAAGTGATTGGTCTGGCGCTGGAGCCTTCTTAGCTAGTTTGGTGACGATATTCGTGCTAGCATGGCCATAGCTATGTAATGCGGTGTATTTTAGCCGCTACCCAGTCCATGATACCTCCTCCAGCTATGATACAGCTGGGCATAAGCTCAGTAGCTTTAATCAAACTCTAATATGCTCCTAGAGATATCCTACTTTCGTCGCATTTTGGAGCTGTTCTTCCTATAGACTCATGGCCAAATGAGCTAAAGTATCTGTAGTAGCCACTAGTAGCGTTGGAATTTTAGATATTTGTGTTGTCACATGCCACGTTTTGCGATAATTCATGAATTCATCCCGGCAAATGTTAGCTTTTAGCAAAGCTAAAAGCACCAACGTGCATATATGCACATGTACGTATGTACATACCTCACAGATCATAGCCACCCCTCTGCTTTGGCCGATAGCCGATTCTCGCCATCTAGCCGATACAAATAATCTGTGGCGACACCCTTGCAGGAGAATGTTCAACGTTTTGACACTAATTAAGTCAATGAAATTTTCGTCATATTTCGCTAGCTTCAAGATGGAATGGATAGTTATAACGTTAATATTTCGTAAGTAATACTCTGTGTTACTGGAGAAAGATAGACCTGGGTTCTGCAGCCGATGCCCCAGAAATAGTTACTGACGGAAATCTGGTGAAAGTTTCTGACGGCAAGGCTTCACCTTTCCTTAACTGGCTTAGTTTAAAGTACATTGAGCTCTCTGCTATATCGTGAACCCCTGAATTCATGTGACATGCAAGTCAACCTGGTTTCCTAAGAAAACGATAACAATATTTTGTCATCGCTATTCCCTGCTAACTCAACAGGGATAAGCTT
Source organism: Orbilia oligospora ATCC 24927 (assembly GCF_000225545.1). Classification (NCBI taxonomy): domain Eukaryota; kingdom Fungi; phylum Ascomycota; class Orbiliomycetes; order Orbiliales; family Orbiliaceae; genus Orbilia; species Orbilia oligospora. The sequence goes on along the minus strand of NW_011645635.1, from coordinate 2,058,342 downwards.
GTATCCTAAAGCTTTCAATATATAAGTACACTTTTATCGACAATGACTGCATTCTTTTGATGTCACTCAAGCATTACGACCTCTTTGTGTCATGATCCCAGCCCATGATATTATTGACGAGTATTCCAATACGTCTATGCAACGACTCCATGCGAGTCATTTTGATCTAGGAACTGGATTTCCAATGCTTTCAGCTTTCAAAAATTTTACTGGGTCCACATATGTACCTCCTAATCGATCCCAAAGGCTACAGAACTGTCCAAAGTTGAAGTTCATATTCTTATGGTGAACTGTATGGGCTTGTTCTCGGCTATCATCTGTGGGCAAGCTCAGCGGTGCTCTTTATTGCGGGATTAGCTCATCTGGGGTTACTTACGTAAGATAAAAGCCCATAAATTGGAATATACCAGAATACCTAGCTGCACATAGTTCGACATGGGAAGTATGAAGCTATATGCGTAAACTGGAAGGCTCATAATCCACCCTTCTATTGGGTGGAAAGAGTACGCCCCGAAGGGTGTCGGTATAACATATCTAACATGATTTTAATTAGACCATACGAAAGTACCAGTAGTCTTATCAGACCCGACAATAACACCAACACTTACTTATGGTGTTGCCTGTGCATTTTTTTGAATAAAAAAAGATTTTTATGGAAAAGCCGGTGTAACCAGTACACGCACGTGTCGCTAAATAAGATAAATAGCGGAATTTGTGCAAGTTCATACCACCAGCTAGCGCTACCAAACTTATAAAGCTTGCAATAGCCGTTGGAGTTTATTTGCAGAACAAAAATTGGGGTAGTTAGTAGATTCATGTACAGGAGAGCGTATAATGAATCCGAAATTTCCCTTTTGATTTGATTTCGAGCGAACTTGGGATGTTGTTCCAGTGATCGGTCAAAGGCCCAATAGTAACATAACGTAGCAATGGGTATATAAAGAAGGACACTCAGGGGCCTAGATTAGGGATGTGTCAGGTTAGTTTCATCTACATGTAGTGAGATAGATTATACGCATAAAGGCGCCGAGTTGCGTATATATACCCACCATACAGTCAAAAAAAGGCTGATGCTCTGGCGAAATACGCTTTCTCTGCTCCAGAGACTCCTGTGTTTTGCAATAGCACACAAAAGTTCACCCAGGCTTCTTAGGATCGCCGACTTGGCGAAGGTAGAATCACTCTGCTGAAAGGCGGGGCATATGGTAAGCTCAATCTTGCAGCGAGCCGACTCATACGCAGGATCGAGAAAGGTCGAATCTAAAAAACTTAGGAAGAGATCCATTATTGAGTTTAGTGACCCGGGGATTGTGCAGCTGTGAATGATGTGGATGCAATGTTGAATTTAGGGCCTCGATCGATCTAAAGAATTGACGACGATGTGGTAACTTGGGCGCCCCGACACGTCCATATCTCATATTTATAGACACGGTTGGTACCTCTTTTTAAGTTTTCTTTTAATTGATGCACGATCGATGTATGCTCCGATTGATATCGGCCATAAAGATGTGGAAAGTTTCAAAGCGTTGAGTAAGACGATGCCGGTATAACACCTAGGGAAGTGATCTACACACATGCGACCTGGTGTTTGAGCGTCCAGTCGGTCGTCCCACGAGTTAACCTGCAAAGAGTTAGCTTTGCCAAATGCAGGGTGGCCTGGTACTAAAGCAAGATTTGCCGAGTTGAAAAGCAGCCCGCCCCAAACCGATCGACCATTAGGTGTGCTTGTGTTGTGCGTTCCACAGTGCAGTAGCTCCTTCGATTTCTGCGATTTCCCACGGGCATTATCAGAATACATCGCTGTCACCCGTCAACCGGCCTCCTAGGAAATAAGATTCGATTGATATGATCTCTACTAAACCGGACCCGCATCCCATGAACCATCAAGGTGTTGTTGGCGGCGCATGCAATGGACCCACTTTCAACATTCCAATGCAAAACCTTTCATAGTTTTTAAGGTCTGAGCCAGAATTAGCTAGCTATACTTTACCGACATTTCTCTTTTCCTTGAAAAAAGAACAACTCGAGAGGCAATTTGTGAGTTTCGAGGGAAAGTATGCTAATGACTTTATGAATTGCTCTACCGCTTGGTATTGAGTTTCATAAGACAGTCGACGCAAAAAACGGTGCATACAGATTTACAGTAGCGCAAACCAGATTCGAGCCAAACCACAAACCAACGACGTAACCATTTACCTCCTGGGTTCGCAACAGACTTAGATGCCGACGTACATCCACCAATTGTGGAGAAAGATAGAACCCCTCCTAGGACACATCTCTGTCCAATACAATATCTCCGTTTAGGTCATTGGTTGCCTGATTCTATAAAGAAAATTGACGTCTATAAGAATGGATCCGTCCGGCTCATGGCACCAATATTAAACTTCCATGAAAGATTAAAAACAACCGCGCCTAAGTTCACCAGTAACTACTACGGTTTCCCCAAATTTTAAATTCTTTCTTATCTTCAGATATATACTGGAATCCCCTTAAATTGCGATAAATAGATATGTATGAGCCGAAGGCAACAGGTCGCAACCAAGTCGTTTTCAATGAAATCGTTAGTTGTCTTCTTATTACTACTTGCCCAGTCTCCATGTTATTTTACTTGATAACGTTCCAAGATTTCGGGGCGTCACTTTTGCTTAGTTCAACCACCCTACTATCAGAAGGGCCTTCTTTCTTTACATCTCGCTTCCCGTGTTTCACGAAGGCTTCAATTGTCATTTATCTCTCCTGGGTTGCCGTCCAGGCCGCCCTATACATTAGCTTGCCCGGCTCTCTGCACAAGGCACCTCGTACACACGGGGGCAGACAACTATTGTACAAATTGAACGGCCTTTCCGCTTGGTTTATTACTGTTGGGGGGGCGGCTATATTGTCGTACTTTAGGGTCATAGATCCAACATTCATTGCTGAACATTGGGGAGAGCTTCTTGCCGCGGCAAATTTCTATTGCGTAGTACTAATCTCCATCTTCTATATCAAAGCTCATATAATGCCCGACATCGAGGGCGAGACTTTGATTACTGGTCACTTCTGGTATGATCTTTTTAATGGAGGGGAGCTCCACCCACGAACCGGGAAACTATTTGACTGGAAGCATTTCAACGCGAGCAGAACAGGAGGCCTTTTACTTTGGACGCTAATGTAAGCTAATTTCGTCTTGAATTTTGGAGTTCACGAGGCATAGTTGCTGATTAGACTTTCATAAAAGAGATCTGTCATTCGCTGCACTACAGTATTATCGTCATGGAGTCGTCACAAATTCTATGGTCTTAGCTGTTGCCTTTCGCATGGTCATTACGGTAGAATATTTTTGTACGGAAAATTGGTAAGCCTCCTGGCCCGACAAAATGCTAGTTGGAAGGGATACATATCTGACCCGCGAATATCATAGGTTCTTCGAGACACTTGACGGTGCGCACGAAAGGTTTTCTTTCTACAGTATATATGGCTTCGCTGCTATTATGCCGCAGATCTGGACTCTGCAAACACAATATCTTACTATATACCCAATACATCTAGCTCAATCTCGAGTAATTGCAATTAGCCTTGCTTTCGCTATGGGCTGGGCATTAAATCATCTCGCCAACAACCAAAAAAGTACTTCGCGAAAGACCCATGGCAAGTGCACTATTTGGGGGAAGGATGCAGACTATATTGAAGCAAAATATAAGACTGCCGATGGCAAGACGCATCATACGATTTTGCTCTGCTCAGGTAGGAATCCTGTCTTCTTTTTTTCCCCCGATCCATCTAGCCAGCCTTAGTTGCGTTGAAATTAAGATATATGCTAATTACATCATGTACTATGGTTAAGGGTGGTGGGGTATCGTACGTCACGCAAATTATGTCGGAAGCCTTCTTTACACTTGGGCTTCATGCTTTACCTGCTCTAATAACCACTTATTTCCTTATACCGAAGCAATCATGGTAACACTCACTGTTATTCACCGCTGTTGGCGTGATGAAGCGAGATGTAAAGAGAAATATGGGGAGAAGTGGGACGAATACTGCCGGGTCGTCAAATGGCGAATGATACCTGGGATATTCTAAATTAAAATGTGGCGGTGTTTATTCCATTCTGCAGGGTGGGCTTGTGTAACTATTAGACCTCCAATATAAAGAATGATTCGATTTCTAGAAGCGAATCAGCAACCCTCTTAAATTAAGCCCTAGACCTCACCATGTTAATTCCGCAATTACGTTATGTTACACGAATTCCATTGTTGAGCGACCGAACACCTAAATTATAAAATAGCACCCGGCAGGTTGCGTTAAATATCAAATATAGTTACAAGCTGGCACCTACATGAAGTGCGTGGGCCAAAGCGGAGTATGTTGGCCAGCAGCAGCATAAGAAAAGGGCTAATTCCTTCATTCCATCAAGTCGTGGCTTTGGGGCAGCAGTACCTAAGCTAAGCTACGCCCAGCGCGACACTACCTGTTCCGTTGCATTGTGACAGCCTTCTGCATAATATAATGGTTACACAACACATATTTAACCAAAATACAACGGATCCTTTCGGACAACAAGCAGTCGGCATCTATAGCGAATTAAATACTTTGGGTAGGGTAAATCAAAGAAGAACGTTGAAATTCGGATACTCGGATGCAACCTTGCACTTTGGCTTCGGGAAGACTAGAGCAGGCATAAAATTGAGTTTTGGCAAAAGCCGCCCGTCATGAGGTTTGCTATAGCCACATAAAGATGCATCGATCGAAGCACAATATTAATTATTAAGCCCCAACGGTTGGGAGTCAACTGCCTGCGCATGGACCTTGTTGCATTTTTTTTTTTTGTTTTTGAAAGGCTGGGTTGATAAAGAGATACAATAGTATGGGTCAAATGGGATTGATCATCTAACAAGGATCATACTGTACAGCTGTCAGCCAACTGCCTCTAGGCCTCTCAAAACGCAGTGAAACTGTACCTGTAAATGTTACCCCAGAAAACCATGGCTGATGAAGCTAAGACATCGGTTAAAAAACAAGCTTTTGGCTAGGCGGGACAGAATAATCTTAGCGGCTGGAAGGAAGTGGTTCTCCGGAATAGCAAGACAAAGTCACTACGGCCTGCAGGCCTGTGATTCCGGCGCTCAACTTAGTACTCTAGTGGTTTGAGTTGAGACACATTGCAATCGTAGTTTCCGTTTAGCTACTTATGGATAGATACCAACAATTGCGTTTTTGATAGATTTGGGACCGTAAAATAGTCAATGACGAAGCCCAACCAGCCTAGTCCGGTGGATCTATAAATTGGCTAAAGTTCATTAAAATATATTGTTTCTCATCTGTCCTGCTCTCAATGTCCGTGATATTTAATCCTAGACCGCAAACTCCTGAAAAGCCAAGAATACATCCTAGTGCTAGCTATAACAACAACCGCATATCTTAACCATTTGGCGATTCAATCTATAAAATGCAACGTTCAATGATCGGCTTACTCTCATTGGCTTTAAGGTTCGAAATATCACGGTTAATCCTTTATGATTCGTGTTTAACGCACGGCTAACATGGCTTCATCCCTAGCTACAGCGTATCTTCTGTAATCGCTATCTCTTGCCCCCCTTCTATTACTTTGACGGCGACCCAAAGGCTTTTCTGTCCCCTAATCCGTTGCGAGACCCCTACTACTCCATGTACGCCGACCACAGCTACAATCAGTGTTCCGTGCGTCTGCCAAACCAAGCCTCCGATAACCACGTCCCTTAAACCATCCTGTCCTACAAACGGGTGCGCCTGCCCTACAGAAACAGTAACCAAGAGTGCGCACTACTGCCCCACTACTGCTCCCCCAACTACGATCGCACCATGCACCGCCTGCCCATTCTCGAAGACTGTTTCAACGGGCTTTCCAGTCTGTAACGATCTTCGGTGCGCCTCGCCACCCATTGCATGTCCCCAAATCATCCGACTCGTTGATATCCCATGCTGCTGCCAAGGGCTACCGCCAACCATAACTACAGTTAAGGCCCAATGCCCCCCTAACGGATGCACTTGCGTTATTCCGACAGTTACAAGTACAGAGGAATGTAGTGTTCCTACAAAATAAATCTCGGTAGTTTCAAGGGCGGGCCTTCCTATCAGCCTCTCCAGGACTTCTGTTACTAGTATAGTACCCATGCAAACACCAAGGCAGGAATGTATGCCTATGAAAACCAAGGGGTCGCCCGCGGGACACCACAATTACATATAGTTTCACCATCTGGGGTGTTTAAAGATGCAATATATACGTGTATTTAATTTGTTTAATGCTATAGGAAATGCAGTCTCCATAATTCTATATTTTGCAATCTTCAGCGAAGTCTAGTTGACTTCGTTGAGCCCAGTTTATCGATTCCTGCCCAAGAGGAGGAAAATAACGCACCAGGCGCCTTAACCATATAAAAATAGGACCTACACAATTCTATGAGGCACTCGCTCTTCATGCTTTTTGTGCTGAGTCCCCATATCCTCATTAGACAACGCATGGTGTCCACTTTCTCCAATAGATTGTAAATCATCCGCAACTTGGTGAGATGTCACGAAATCCAACCCATCAGAATCGTACTCTGCATAATCTACGGTAGGTCGTAGGTTCGCCGCCACTGACACCTTTCTTAGGGCTTCCGGTGTCGTGCTTTGTGGCTGATTCTGGTCTAGATCTTCACATGTGGGGTCCCCGTCAAACCGTAATTCCGCAAAATTTGAGGGACCTCTGCTATCTCTACGAAACGGCCACAGAGTACTACGTATAATCCTTTGCTCCGCAGTTTTACTTGTGTTTATGGATTTGTCTGACGATGGATCCGATGTATCGTTTTCAAATGTCGGAGATATGTGAGGGCCGATGAACCCAGCGTTCGCAATTGTAGAGGACTTGTGCCCTTGAGCTATAGATGATCGTCGAGTGCCAAGATCTGTAGCATTTCCAATAATTGTCGTATCGTTTTGGGAGGCGTAGTCGTTGGTAGCACGGGTTGTATCCGAGCTCCCTTGGTGATCCTTGTTCGTGATTGCATGAAGAACAACAGCACTGAATAAAACTGTTTGTAGGATATCGATATGTTAGTATTTCAATGGTAAATAGTTCTTGGGTACGTAACAAAAGACTTACTATCGGCATTACAGAGCAGTAGGCAAATCCATCCAGGCTCCCCTTTCAATAGCATAAGGGTTGTCAAGTTCCTTTTTTGGTAATGTATCAGTTCGCAGCTATGATGCGCATACTTCAAGATTGGGATTACATACGCAACACTGGATATTAAGGTCGCACAAGACCCACAGAAAGTTTTGATCGCCATACTTCGTAGGGCTTGATGTGATTGCTGAGCTTTTCCTTGCGCAATTTCTGTCGTCGGGTTAGCGGGCCGGTGCTCGGTTGATGGGTATAGCGTATCAGGCGGCTTAGCGATCCATCGTAGCCGGACAACACTTACTAACAACTGGAATCAAAAACAGGGTCGTCAAGTACACCTTCGCAAAATATTAATTAAAAGATTAGCTTTGTTTTGTGATCAATGGAACAATTCGATCTCGGGATTTAGGCCTTGACTCACGTTAACAACTACGTCAAATGTTATGAGAGGAAGCAGGGCAACCTTCTTCATCCCGATGCGGCAAACACCATCTTCGAAAAAGGAAAAGCGGCTAGATACTGTATGTTAACTTATATATCTCATCCACAGCATGCTAGCAAGTTTGTTACAATGCCAAAGTTAAGAAGCAGATCGCAACGTATGGAACTAGTCGTGTTAGTTACCTGTAATTTCCTGCTTTCGAACCGAGTAGGGTGATGAGAACTCACCAAGCATCCCGAAACTGTTAAATATATATAGTTTGTCTTTGCGTCGGGGGAGCCATGCGTTCTTTACAAGCCTCACCTTCTCAACTAGGAGAAGATAAATCAGCTATATGTTGATCAGTCAGTTCGAGATTTTTCTAGATCGGCTCCTTTTGAAGACTAGGCCTTACTTACGACCTATCGCGGCTCTATAATTAGCCGCGTATAATTTAGGTGAACTTTTTAAGCAATAACTCACTTTTGTCGTCTCATAAAAGACGATACACATGATAATTGCAGCGGAGCAATGTGCAGTACTCCTGTTGACTCCGAACCCCAGGCTGATGACCCCAACGGAAAAGATGAACAAAAAAGAATCTATGTAGACAAATAGGATATCTAGGGTTTAATACGGATTAAAGGGTGTCTAAAGGAGGTAATCAGATTTGGATCGATAACTACTCACACCACCGAACTGGTGTCAATTTTCTCCATGAGGTAATAATCATTATCCGCTGAGCTGTAGTAGAGGGAAATAATGTTAAAATACCCTGATGTTTCCGCCTTCTTGTTTCTGTGTAATTCGGCCTGCACGTACTTAAGCAAAATGTGAGAACAGTGATAGTGGTCATTATAAGCACCGCAGTTATAGGTTTCCCCGCTGGGGGGTATGCGGCGCCGGTTACGACATGTGTAAAATTCATCGACGACATGGTGGATCGGATATCCTGCGGATAGGCCGTTTCGTCAATAAATTATGAGCGTGTACTAGGATTTGTTAATGGGTGGAGCCTCTGTCCACAAAGCGGAATTAGACCTCGCCTTTTATTCAAGAGTCTCTGGCCACTGAACTTGAAGCCAAAATAAGATTAACATTTCAAAGACCTGACTAAGCGGGCGTTAGCATAAATTGGTTCCCCAGAAACCGAAGGTTGATGAAGCACGGTATGGAAAGCAAGTCTTTTGCGAAATAATCAGCGGGCTCGAAGCTTGAAAGTGAGGATCACGGAAGTGTTATCACGGATTTGGCTGCGACCGAGGGCAACCCCCGGATGAGGATTTTGTCGAACTCACTTATGATAAACTTTACTGGCTTCCCACCCCTATCAATGGCCCACGCGAAGCACCAAAGAAACCTTATTAAATCTAGACACTTTCGAGAGTCAACTAATTGAACCCTTGGATTGGTCTTTGAAAACACTTGTCCGTTCCAGTTGACGGTGACGGTACTAAATTTGCCATGTAATCAACCCTATAGGGCGAATAGAATGAAATAGCGTTAACCTGACCAACGATTATAATTAAGTCCACAATGCAACGCATTAATTAAGTGTATTAATATTACTTACAGTTGAAGATTGATCGACACTCAATGGGACTAGACTCATCGGATCTTCGACACGTCGACACTAATGGGTAATAAGTCGGCTTGACAAAACGAATACTTTTTCGTTACCTTCCTTATACACATGCACACCCAGGAACATTGGAGCGCCGTTTCTGAATCAACGGGCATACGACCACGGTATGACAAAAGACCGATGTAGGATAAATAGAATGTGGTGCACGTTCTTAAAATTTACTCGTGTTGCCGTCCTTTCAATATCCTCTGTTGATTAGGTACAGGCTGCCTTCGGCAGATGCCAAACGTGTGGCAACACACCTTTTTTTGGTGGCTGACCCGGCGTCTGGCTTCGAGACTAAGGTACAGGGTGATTTTTTGCATGATGCTGGTGTGTTCCCACTGCTTCATACATTACAGGTGTACATAATTACTACGGTGTAATAGTCCTCCTCCATCCCACCTTCTTCTCGTAAAATAACATGTAGGACAGGGAGCAAAGTTTTAACGGCCTACGTGGAATAACGATGAAATGGTGTACTAATTTGCCCGACTATTTACAGGAAAAATCCCTAATAAACAATCAAAGTAGTCTGGGGTTGTCTCGTACCCAGACCTTCCAGGTCTGAGGCAAACAAAGAAGAAAATTTCCCCCTAAAAAGGGTATAACACAAAAGTATATTACGAGACAAGGTTAAATTATAGAATAGACCGGCTTCATAATTTATTATTATAGTGTTTAGCTCGAAAACTATCAGTCGGTCAGGTTTAAATGCCACGCATGCGCGCCTTCTAGTGTATTGTACTTTATTTCGAGGCCGCCTATACCGTGCTGTTAGAAACCTTCGCTCTCTCAGCATATTACCAGCTGAGCTTTGTGCTTTGTGTTGCGCATGCTACTTGCAGTTAGGTGTTGTTTTTGTTGTAATTATCCAGCACCATCTGGCTAACTACTCTCAGTTTGGTTACGGGACTGCTGGCTAACTACTACGTAGGTAACCACTTAAGTAGGTAGATTGGGCAATATTAGGCCTGGCTCTAACCATGGTACCATCGCTATCAATTGCAAGTCGCAAGTGAAATATTCTTCTAGCGGCTAGTTAAATGTGTATCCAATTCAAAGTTGTGGTGTACGGGTTCTGATCAGCCGAGCTTGGGGCGAGCTTAGCTTAGCTTGAGACACCAACTTTGTATTGGCTTAGCTTAGGATATGTAAGTGGTTCCACCCGTCTAAAGTGCAGTATATATATACATACCCGGTTTGTTATGGGATCTTTAGTCGACTAGTTTTTAGAACTTAACTGCCAGTTTTGGCTTTGCTCTCCTATCGAGCTGGACTTTTCTACCTCAGTTTACTTTCGTGACCATGAGCCATATAATTATAAGTTATAGTGCTGGCTTGTGAAATGGGCCTTGGGGGTTGCTTCTTATCACAAGTGTTCTTCCTAGCAGTCGAGCTCCCAGATTAGTCCTTTCAACGTACATTTCTGCTCTTAACGTCCGTAAACTATGACTAATCAATCGGGACAAAAAATAAATTATAAAGCTTTCAAATTGACGGGAAAGTCTGTCGAAATTTTGAAAATGATTGTATTTATACCTAACGATAAGATTTTAAAATACCTTATCAGCTTGCTCGCAAAACCCATCACTACAATTATATTCATCTCGATGAACGGAAGCAGCCAGAGCGCTCATGTCTTTCCATCCTTAAGACCTAGTTGTCTTTCGATGTCATGAGAGATTGGGGAGGAACCATCCATATTTCAACCTTACGAACCATAGTTCCTTCTCCTTTCTACGTTACGCCTATTATGAAGCTGTACCTGAGCGGAATATTTCTTTAGAGATTCTTGAAATAGTTCGCGAAATTTCAATTTTCCTATGTTAAGACTTAGTCCTCCACCATTCGAACCCGGATTAAGAAACAAAAACTAGGTCATAATACCTTCTACTGTCCCAAATGTAATCCAGAGTTTGCTGAGTTTGACGCTGGTCCCTGACCAAGCTTGGACATCCAACGGTAACTCGATTCTTTTGGCTTCCCCCGTGATGATAACGACATCTTCCGATGAATCATTACTGCGACGAAAGGCAAGGCTTTTACAGCACACTAGTCCGTTTTCATGGCAGCAATGGCCCTCTTCTATCGTGGTATCACCATTCACTAAATAGGATTATATATATCAGCCGATCAGTCCGAGAATAGCAAGGTACGTAAGGTGTTGATGTAGTGATTGAACTTACATGGTATTACAACCAACTGTGGTTTCACCCTTCCGCTCCCAGTACATCCATAAATGAGAAGTTTGGAAAATTCTGGGCTATGAAGATGAAGAGTCGAAGGTGCTAAACGGGTTGTCGAAACTTGTTCCGGGGCCGTGGTAACTGATTGCCAACTGCCCGAATTATGTCTTCGGTAACTTGAATCCGAGACACGAGGAAAGCCTGGGAGCTTCCTTGAGGAGTTATCGGAAGATGTTCCGCCAAGCGTGGATGGCAGAGGTTGGGGGTTCAGTACCCCAATATCTTACTCCAGATGGAGGCTTCGGCGACCAGATTTGCGCGCTAATATTTCTCATTTCCACAAATTTTGGCCATATTCGCTTGCTGCTGAGGGTTAACTTGGAAAAAGGCACAAAGCTAGATATTTATCTCGTGCCCAAGCATTATTATGCGTTCTCGCGTTTATATTTATTAATATGCATCAGGGATCTGTCGAAGCGTCTTACAAGGTTTCTCGGATTTCGTATCCGCAAATTGCATGTTGGAAATTTGCAGCGTCTGAGGGTTTAAAAAGTTTTAGTTGTAGCGAATTAATGATACCTTTTACGGGCATACTAGGGCTTTGTCGGACTCACCCTCCTGGTTTTCAAACTCTATTTCAACGGTTCTATCAGTGTGAGTGCCCTCCTCGACACCCTTTAGGGAAATATCGCGATCCAACGCCACCTCAGAGAGGTTGTTTTCTACCACTCTCGACTCTGAGCTGGGGAATAGGGGCGTAAAGCGTGTTTTCAATCTATCGTACCGGATTCGCCCTGTATTTCGGTAGGAATATGTTACTAAATGGAAGCAACGACTTTAGATGTTCCCCTCTTATGGAAGAGATTCTGAAGGGTTAAACCGTTATGATGAACCATTCTCACCATTCTTGCTCTGAATCCAATAATCATCTTCTTCTGGCTCGCCAAGTAGTTGTTGGTCGTCGACTATCATTGTAGTACTCTTAAACCATGGAGAGTCTCCATGGAAGCCGGTTTTGTCGAACAAAACTTTGATCAAGCGCTTCTCCCGTTTATATCCCTCATACTGGACTGCTCTATAGAGGTAATTACTTTTGGTTAGCTGAGATCCTTTACCGGGAGTTCCATGGAGTATCCTACTTTTGGAAGATAACAACCTCAGACGGGTCATCGAAACTATGAATCTCGCACTGCGCGATCTTTGTTTCCTCTTCACGGCTTAGATTTAGGTCCAAGATTCCTCGTGGCACTTTCTGAACCGAATCTAAGGATGGGATTTCCCCGGCGACTGGTTGAAGCTCGTGTATTTGCTTCAGAGAGTTAGTCAATACTGCAGTCCTGACGTCCATTTTGATATATCGATATCGCATGGGTATGACTGTTTGCATGGAAAACTCACATATTGTACTGCAATCACAACACTTTCATTGAATTGACCGACGGTGCTGTCTGCCGGAAAAGCTTTCATTACTCCGACGAGGAGCCAAGCAGCTTTCATGAGTTGAGCGTAGTTTTCTACATACTCCGGATTCCCCCTCTTCAGTCCTTCAATACTCGATCCACACTTAAATGTTATTAAGGTTAGTGATTGATGGATTTTCATATATAATATTACTATCGATATTTCCATCAGATTGATGAAATGGGTGCCCACCTCACCGACCCACAGTAGCACTTTTCTCAATAAATACCAAATTTTAAAGTTCTCTAGTGCTACTTCTTGCTCGTAGAATTTCCGAAACAGCCATTCCTGCGAGTCAGTATAAGAAGCCTCCACTTCCGTTGTAGTTTCATTTTCCATGATGGTCGACCCATTTGTGCTCAGATCTACGGATTCTAAAAACTCCTGCTCTGTGAAACGTTGAAAAGCTGTCGACTTGCCTCCTGCGCCCAAATCTTTAGGGAGAAGCAGCAATTCTGGATCACCTAACCTCCGTTTAGGAGTCCGCGGGTGGTTTTTCGAATTCTTCGATGGGAATGTACTGATTAACTCTTGCGTAGTATGCCTAATGTGACGGAATAAACTATAGTCAGAGCCCATAAATTTATATAAAAAAGAAAAGGAAGGTGCGATTCTTGGCGGCGGGTGTACCATTGCAAAGTGCTTGCCAGGAAGTTAACCATGTTGGCTAGTGTTTGGTAGCGGTGCTTGAAAACTCTCAGTTTCCCCTGGATTCCCTCTTGCCGGAAGAAGCTTTTGATAGTTGAATTGGGTGCTGCAATCCACTCCCCGTTAAGATTCTGGGGTATCTCAAGCTCAAATTTCATCTCTCTGAGGAACTCCTCGACTTCATCGTGTGTCTGGTCGGTGTTTTTAAGGAGGGCGCTAAGTTCCTGCTCTATTGGATCTGCGTCACCGAGAAGACTATTGCATGAACGAGCTAAACGTCTCCTCTCGGCCATATTTTTGAGCATTTCGATACTTTTAGTTAGACACTTCACTTGCTCGATAAGGGCACCGATGGAATCGTCGAGACTTTTATACGTATCTAGACTTTGGTATATCCATTGAGCTGCCTTCAAGAGAGGCCCTATGAGAGTTACCTCCATTTCGGAAACTAGTTATAGTCGAAGCCTATACTATTGGTTTAAATTTGCAATAGAAAGGAAGGATAAGACCTAGAGCATGTAAAACTAGCCTTCTTTCTATATAAACAGGGTCTGCCGGGTTTCAAGTATACTTGTATCCAACAGCCAGCTCAGAAACGTCGAAGGTCGCCAGCGGAAAACAAGAAATGTGCGTTCGGGTCTAGAAATAACGGAAAGAACCTTCTAGGACTATAACTAGGGCCCCTAGCAACTTAGGAAGACCTAGACCCAAGCCTAATCAGGATCCCGACGGCACATCTAACTTGCAATTCACAGCCTCGCCTTCAGTAGTCACACCAACTTCAGCCGCTTGCGCTTGGCGATTGACGCCTAGACCTGCAGGCCTGCACTATACACATTAATTAACTGGACCGAAATGCAACAGTTGTTGAAATTATGATAAGGAGCTATCCACCGGATGATATAGAATCAATCAAGCTGATGGCCCGTGGTTACACCCAAAAAACGCCACACAGTCCGGATTCGAAAATATGTAGTCCAAATTCAAGCTCGGATAGGGTGGCTACTGGATATAAAAGCATGATATCCAATTTTCAGGGCTTGGTAACGAAACATAGATAAATCGTAAAAGCAGAGCCTTATTGGCAACTTTCCCGCACCCGCGGCCCACATACCGGTTTTTATCGTATAGTAAAGGCAGTAAAAGTAGCATATATGCATAAAATGCCAAGAACCTCTTGAAGGCAACCTGCAGAAACTCCTCAAAGCCACGTCTTGCTTTCATAATATGATAGCCTCGCTGTCCCAACCATCGGATCGTCCTTACAGCGGCCGCGCCCTTAAGGTCTTGCAGACTTATAATAGAGCGCCATAATATCTCAAGAGTTTTATGAGAATATTTCTCTGTCATAGCATCCATCTCTTTTCCCCAGGACCAGTCCCCGCCTCTAACAAAAACCCTTCCATAAAGTTTTGTCATCTATTTCAATAATACAAATGGCCTTCAACCGAAGATTTAATGAAAATAAGCCTTCGAGGGAAGCTAGTTCTGAATACCCCCAAGAACAGGATGCAAATGGTAAAAAGAACGGAGAATACACTGAGATGGCAGATCAAGACCCGCCCCCACAAAGAGAAGTATATAGCAAGGCGGACTTTGAAAGCTATGGAATCCGAGACAAAGACAAAATGGGCAAGGTCAGCGTTTTCCTTTTGATCATCAATCGGATGATTGGTACGTCAACAACTTTCCCGCGCTAATCAACCGAGATCGAGCTAAATAAATCTCTTAATTTTTTTCCCTTCCTTTCATTCTTTATTTCAGGAACCGGCATATTCGAACTTCCATCAACAATTCTCGCAGGTTGTGGCTCTCTGGGTGCTTCGCTGTTGCTCTAGTTTCTCGGAGCTACTATTGCATTTTGCGGCCTCATGGTTCATATTGAATTTGGCCTCATGATACCACGGCACCCTGATAAATACGGTAAAAATTGGAACTGTACCCCTCGGTCGGGGGGTGAAAAGAATTATGTAAGCTGAAATAATGCTCCACGTTGTAACCGCTTGAGGTCAACATCTATACCCTTAATGGGCCATCTAACCCTATTATAGTTTGAGTATCTCTTTATCAAGCGCGGCCTCCTCCCTGTATGCGTTTATGGTCTAATATTCCTATTCCTCGGTAATACTGCTGGAAATTCGTATATATGCGCACAATACTTTTTACGTCTGGTTGGAACCGCAAACCCTAGTGAATGGTTAACGAAGGGGGTTGCGGTGGCAGTCATCACTTTTGCCTGTGTGATGCACTCTATATGGAGGACAGGAGGAATCTGGCTCTTGAATGCACTTGCTATTGTCAAAATCCTTATTTTGTGGGCTATTATATGTCTTGGGTACGCCGCCCGGAGCGGACGCTTTGAGAATATAAAGGCTGAGAACCCCCCACCGTGGTCAAATTTTGAACCCGATCAATCTTTTGAAGGGCGTTCTACCGGATTTTATGGCTGGACTATCTCTATCTTGGGGGTTTTGTATGCTTTTGGTGGTTACGAAAATGCCAATTGTAAGTATACATATAAATCGTCGCCGCAAATTCAAAGCATACAGAAACTTGCCAAAGGCTATTCGCGGTACTAATATTAATAAAACCGAAACTAGATGTCTTGAGCGAAGTTAAAAATCCAACAACAACCTTTGCGCCATCTGCCATCGCGGCAATTGTTTTCACAGGGCTTACATACATACTGACTATAGTCTCTTACGTAAGTTGAGCCACGGCCAATGCTATATTCCTATAAAAATACTAACGCTCATTGCTAGTACCTAGTCATTCCAATAGAACAGTTGTTTCCAGATGAAAATGGCAAAACCGCAAAGCCCGTGCTTTTATTTTTTGAGCGAGTATGAAACCTTTTAACATTTTTTAGGTCTATATGCATATATGTCTATGGAGAAATTAATCTTGGTAGAATGGTCGGCATCCAGAACTCTATCCATATACTAATTTATAAACACTAATAGTTATTCGACGACAATGAAAGGGTGCAGCGGGCAGTATCTGCACTAGTTGCTTTATCGAGCCTCGGGAACTTAATGACCACCACATTTGTTGCTTCGAGAGGTTAGTTCGCTCAATCCCTTCTACCGATTCCCTCTGGAATCTAGTCCAATAGCGCAAATTAACACCAATTTTATGTAAAGTTAAGCAAGAAATTGCCAAAGAAGGGATCATCATCTTACCAGCTTATCATTTTTGGAAAAGAGAGTATGAAAGCGGTTGGCGTCTGATTGCGAACCTTTTTAGTGGTTCGGGTGGTAGACCAGGGGGCAACGATAACGGCTTAAGCGGCAAAGATAAGGCACCAATTCCAGCACTGATCTTGCACTGGGGAACATCCCTTATCCTAATCTTAGCGCCTCCCGGATATCTCGTAGGTTCAATTGTACCCTCGGGGCTTCATCATGGGCGTATGCGTTGGCTGATATCAAATATACTTTACAGGTTTATCAACTATTTACACGTTTACACTCGTATATGTTTCAGGCTATCTTCGGAATGATACTAGGAGGCGGGATTTTGTATCTCCGTTATGTTAAACCTTTGCGAGATCCTGCCTTCCAGTGGGTCGCCCTGTCTAAGAAGGCTTTTCACGTCCCAGGGGTGCTACGGCCGGTGTTCCCCACCATCTATTTTGTAGCCACATCCTTTCTCGTTATAGCACCTTTCATCCAACACGGTGACACAGGGGAGTCTAAGCTATCGCAAGATAACAAATTGAAGTGGTTCGTTTTCCCTGCTGTTTGTTTCTCGCTTTTTGGGGCTGGGATCTTCTTCTGGTTTATACTTGACGTGCTGTTACCCCATACGTTTGACATGAAGCTTTACCGAGATCGGCGAGCTGAATTTGAGGGAGGGAACTTGGCCTGGGAAGGCGTACAGCTAAAATGGGTAAGTGTTTAGATACCCTTTTTATTATCGTTGAGTTGACTACTTCATGGCAGGATGTGATCGCTGACGCATCTAGGTCCCCAAATCTTTCATCGAAGGGAAGACACCTTTGCCAGAGTGCGATCCAAGGCTTCCTTATACAAGACAAGGAAACCGAGATCCCGAAACTCAAAACGGCCTTTCCTCATAAATAGTCTTGTATCGTTCCACCTGTAGATAGTCTCTATCCTATAGCCTAGAGATTTGGGTTCGAGACTACTATCATATATGCATAGAACTATTTGAAAGAAAACGCTGTGCACATTGTCCATATCGAGAGCACCCATATGAATCAAATACTGTAATAAATATTGGTTTAGTAGCGCATTTTATTTGCGAAGTTGATGAAGTCTGGGGTCTGTGGATCGGAAAAAGTGAATGGAATGATTGTTAACACGTTACTGATGATATGATACTTCGCTGCCGCCGCGTAATTTGAGTGACATCACACATACTAGTATATACGTATACTATGCTATTTTTGTTAGAAGCCATGAATTCGGTGCCCTCCCGTCTCATCTAGCGAAAACCTAACCAGAATATTGGACTTCGTGGAAAAAAACCATCAAGTAAGTCCCAGAACCCAAAGTGCACTAGTTCACTACTCCCGATTTGCCAACCCTGAGTATACCAAAAGTTGTGCAATTGTTAGCAGGATATAGGTGATGAATTTGCCAGTTCCACAAGTATATTAAGGAGCCAGTCTCAAATCGATATAGCGCCTAGCCTGAGAGCCGTCACAATACATATAAGCATACATCAGCAATTATACTCCATGGACTGGCGAAAATGGCACATGTTTATCACAAATCCCTCCCTCAAGGCCTCGTCCTAGTTCGAGAAGTGAATGAATATCGATGTATCACAATGTTAGATATCCTAAATTCTTGGCCAAATTGTTATGCGACAACATGCAATTGTCAAAGCGAGGCAAAGACCAGCGATGGGTTGCCAGACTCCAAAGATTGTATATCTCTCATCGGTGACTACAATACAAAAAGTATCTTGCCGAGGCCGGTTGATGGATGCTACAAAACATCAGACAATGGTTCAGTCTACTGGATACGTCCAAATCATACTAGAGGGCCACCACTGTTAATATGTAAACTATATATTTCGCCTTTAACTACATAGAAGTATTACCATCGAGACTTCTTACAGCTGTACAAGGCTTAACGATATCGAGGAGAAGAAAGCTATTTCTCCACTTCGACGGCCGGTACGGTTCAGAACGTGAGCCGACACGTTTTCTGACCATTTTGAATACGTAATGGTCGCTAAACAAACTACATCCTGCCTCTTATGGTTCGTGATTAAATATTTAAATATGTTTTAAATTTTGCAAACAATCGTTGAATTCTTCTGATAGCTTGTCTCGTACCCAGACCTGGAAGCTGATAGCCAACGTACATCGTACATCGCGCTTAGGGACATGAAGAAGCACCTCCATAAACTCAATATCAAATAAATAGCACAGCCCAGGGAGAGGAAAAAATAAGATAGTATCATGAACTCCGCAGCAACCTAAAATCTAGGCAAAAAGTCTTACTGGGTGCCGAACAACCTCCAAGATTTTCACAGCCTCCCTCGATACTTTGTTGAACACCAGTATATGCCCACATATCTATCCACAAGCACCCCTCTTACCCGCCTCAAGGTCTAGAATCGTGTTTTAACTTTGGTAGTTCTTGCAAATGGACATACGAAGAAGTAATTTGTAACATTGGTAAGTCATGGACAAAACTTCTATGGACAAGACCCTTTTTGGGGCTATTGGGAACCACTACAAGTGAGCGAGGATGGAGGCATACACACCGACAGCTCCACGTTTCGGTCCATCAAGTACTAAGTATCGAAAAGGCTGAATGAGCAAACACTTAGGGTCAGGCGCTATCCAAAAACTCATCGCCCTCGCAGTGGCTCCTCCCTATATCGATGGTTTCACCTACCAGATATGAAGGAGATCCCTCTCAACTACCCGAAAATACACCACTCTAATTTGGAAACTGGTGTCATTGGCACCAGGAGAAAGGAGAAAAGGATTAGGGTGGAGATTCACAAAAACAAATTGGGCTTTTAACTAGTACCCGCAGAGTTTATATTGGCTCTTCCTTGAACACCACAGTTACATCGGCGCCGGGCGCTGACTGTACTATCAAATTTGCCTATGATGAGGGGGCGTTCGAGCCCACAATTAAATTATACCGAAGGTTGTTAAAGTTGAAGTAGTGAAAGCGGGAATAGGATAGATAGTTTGTGCCAGTGATAAGGAAAACTCGAGGGGTTGACCATAATAGTATAGACGTACAAACATCTATAGACCGAGAGTACAGGTCAAGAGCTACGATATCCACGCGGCCACAAAATTTGAAATTTTTAATAGAGGAGATTAGGTTGGTAACGGATGGAAGTCCAGTTCTCCAGAACGCCAGAAGCTGGGTTGGGCAGGGCACTTTTTACTAATAGGAGGACCGGAAGTACTGTAGGCAACGATGATATGTTACCTGTGCAGTTAATTCTAACCATGATAAATTTCTATTGGTCGCCTAATTGTATCTAATACTTACTTATACATAGGAGTATTAATTCCTAAGCAGATCCGGAATATCCCATCCCATATGGCCCATCACATCCCACGATAGTGCTGTGCTGAGAAATCGTCGTCGAAGCAGGTAGCTCGGCCGAAATGTATTAAATTTGAATGGTGATCGATTAGTAACCCATGCGCGCTGCGCTAAGAAGATATCAAAATTCCACAAGTATCTCGTAAGCTTGCAGCATCACGAGGAACCTTCCGTGCAGCACTTCGGATTACAAAGCTTTGCAATTGCGTCGACATACAGGTCTAGCGCGCCCGGATTCAGTTGCATCACCACCACACTAACTCCGACCGATACAAAAGACGTGATCGGTGGACATTATATAAGTAGCTTGTACAGAGGTTGGGAATTCGAATGCAATGTGGTATAAAACCCCTCGCTGCGCCCCGCATTTAGGAAGGAACAGCTTCCAATTTTACCCTCAGCATTTCACTTGCCTAAGAACTCCAGCCCAGCTACTATTGAAATTAGTATCTCGCCCTTCGAATATTTCAAACTTCAGGTACCCTCAGCAGGGCCGTGGCATTACCAATTGTGTCCACCCGAATCCGAAGACCGAGCGGTTTGTTCCGGTTGCGGGAACGCGACGGGTTATTTGCAACACTCACAACACAGGAATTCCAACACTCTTCCCCTCAAAGGTGAATCTTCTACGTCACACCTCTTCTCAATCCCGAAACCTCAGCATCATACCCAAGATGGCACCCACGCTTTACACCGACGAGACCCCGGAGCCTATCAGGTCCTCTAAGGTACGTATATACACAAAGCTATGATCCGATTTCCCCAGGCATGGAAACTAATTCACGAACGAATATATATAGGGCCTCCATTTAATCACCCAAAGTACTCCCAACGGCCAAAAAGTCCAGATCCTCCTCGAGGAACTCAAAGCTATCTACGGCACAGAATGGGGAACCTCAATCATTAACATCGGTACCAACGAGCAAAAGAAGGATTGGTTCCTCCGATTAAATCCGAATGGTAGAATTCCAGTCATCATTGACAACGATAAATCGTTCTCAGTAATGGAAACATCTGCCGAACTTCTTTATCTAGTTGAACGCGAGGATAAAGATCATCACTTCACTTTTACCGACCCATTGGAGAAGAGTCAGTTGTTGCAATGGCTCTACTTCTGGCATGGTAGCGGTGCTCCATACCAAGGACAAGTCAACCACTTCTTCAAATATGCCCCGGCACCACCAGACCAGCTTCAGTGTACGTATTTGATTCTTTCTTAACTTATTATTCATCATTTAACATGCAAATATATAGACGCCCAAACTCGCTTCAAGAACGAAACTCTTCGCGTTTTTGGCGTTATCGAAATCCACCTATCGGGAAAATATACCGGCGAGCCTCGTGAATACTTAGCAGGAAATGGTAGCGGAAAGTATTCTATCGCCGATATTGGTACTTGGCCATGGATCAAAGGCTGGGGCTGGTCCGGCGCAATCACCAAGGAGGATATGGAAGCATTCCCGCATTTGCTGAAATGGATCGATCGTATTGCCGAAAGGCCAGCTGTCAAACTTGGCACTGGGGATGCTTATGATGCTTCAAAACGACCAGAGCTCTATGTTGGAGAGAAGAGGTAGATTTCTCTTCTCTTTTTACTATTTCGTGCTACCAACAGTGCTTTAACATGTTCGAGGGGGGTATTCTAATAGAGATCGTGTCATAAAACTATGACGTCAAATTCGCTTCGTTCAAGACACAACCCAATAAATAAAAAATGATCAATACCATACAGTTTAACGTACCGTAGAATAGCCGCCGAGGCCTTATTCCATGCTTTGGGCGGGTGCCGCTTTTCCGTCAAATCTGACTACGCTAAGCGGTGTCTTAGACGGAATTGGAGTTTAACTCCGGAATTTGGAGCATCCGCAAACACTCAGCGAACCAGAATTCGCACGCTTTAGATCTCTAAGTCATAAGTGCCGTCCGAGCCGATCGACCCTGTGTTGCGGCGGCTCCAATTATATATAAATTATAAAAGCTCGACGTAAGAATCATAACTTATAGCTTAACTAGCACACACAAGTTCACTAACATCAGCCAGCTGAGGACAACCGAACAAGCATCAAATTCTTTACGTGAACTCACAGAAAAGATACCGAAGATACTCAAGAATGGCAGACAATCGAGCAGCACTAGGGACTCCTGCAGCCGAGGCCCACGATAGAAGTAGATCCCATGCCTGGTATAAGCCAGGCGAGAAGCTCAAGTTGTCACCTTATACGTTAGAGCTCTTCCAAAACTACAGTCGAATCCCCGCCGACCAAGTCGCGACCCATATCATTGAAGTGGTAAAATACCCATACGCTTTTTCGTAACGATATAAAGATAGACAGAGGGGTCAGCTAACACATGAGGAATCCCACTGCATAAAATAGCGAGAGAAAGCATGGGAAGTCTATCCCTACCCATGTATTGGCAGCTTCCGTTTCCTCGACTTCGCGATAACCGAGTCCCCGATATTCACCACGGCTCTCACAAAGCTCAATTCCGGCGGCAAATATCTGGATTTAGGATGTTGTTTCGCTCAAGATCTTCGCGCATTAGTTCATGCCGGTATCCCTAGTGAAAATCTCTACGGCGCAGATTTACAATCCGGGTTTATCGATTTAAGCCACGATCTCTTTAAGGATGGCCACACCCTCAAATCGACTTTCTTCGAAGGCGACATATTCGATTTCTCAACATTCAAACCAATTCGAGGGGAAATCTCCAATCCAAACCTCTTCCAAAAGATCAAGGGCGATATAGATATCATTAGCGCCCGCAGTTTCCTACATTTATTCAACCCTGAACAGGAATTTAAAGCCGCTTGCCAGATTGTTGCCATTCTAAAAGACAGCCCCGGTTCTATTATCATGGGCCGTCAAGTCGGGAGCTTCACTCCAGGCATGGAATCGATATCCCTGGGTAGACGAGAAGTGTTCCGCCACGACCCACAGACTTGGGAAGAACTCTGGAACAGAGTCGGAGAAGCCACCGATACGAAATGGAATGTCCAAGCAAAGCTACTTGAGCTATCGCCCGATGTCAAAGATTCAATAAAAGCAGCCGAATTAGCAAATATTGAAACTAGAGGCTGGTTGGAGTTTGTCATTACAAGGCTTTAAGGAGAAATACATGCGATCGGGACCATAAGAGTATATTAATTTTTAACCGCTTAAATGTGACACATGTGTCAATACATGTTTCCACTCGGCGCAACCGTCAAAATGATACCTAATACAATTGTAAATGCCAAAGAGATAGCGATGTTCTGCATAACAATTAACTTCTGTACTCTCCTAACCTCTGGATCAATCCCCCCAAGAGTTGACCATCCAAACAACAAATGCGAAATCACATTCCTCTTCTCGAACTTCTGAATAATCGCTTCCCGGTCCTCATCCCGCGGTATAGGTCCATCGAAAAGGTCAAAACTAATTGTTGACGCCTTTTCAAGATCGCATTCAACAACCTGGCTATCACACATACAATCCGTGTCTTTCTCCCATGCGAATCGGTCTCGTAGTCCCAACGACAATAGTACGAGGCAAACGGAGCGCTGTCCATCCAAGACAGAAGCCACGCCGAAGAACAAGGCAAAAGTAGGTACACCTACTCTGACGGCCTTTGGCACTTTCCCCAGAGATAAACCAACCGCCAGAGCTATGGCTACCAATATTAATATAAACCCGCCCCACCTCATAGCCGCAACACGCCCGTGGTTCGCAGTAGAAAGAGCATAGCGCACAAAATTTGGGTGTGACTGCTGCCGCAGTGAGGTTTCCACTTGTGGGAGGACAGATTTGAAGGCCGACGGATGAGTAGTTGTGGAAAGCGCTGTTAAGACTTCCTTTCGGTCGCGACCAGAGAGGTTCAGTTCGAAAGGTGAAAGAGGGGCAAGAAACATTTGGGTAATACGATCAACTTCGGACCTAAACGGCTGGCCTGACGCTTTTTACGGCACAACATTATAATTAGTTCTCAGAAAATTCCTAGACGTTTTGAGGAATATACTCACGATCAATCTCAACAGCTCCTTTCTCCTCGGCGACCGCTAAGTCAGCCTTTGGCTTTGTTTTATCCTTCAAGAAAGGGCTCTCCCATATCGGAGACAATGACTTCTCATTCTCACTTAAGGCATCGAAGATTTGAATATATTTGCGAAACCACAGATAAAACCTCAAATTCTCCGAGTTCCTCTCCACATAGGTCAAATAGTTCATAAAGTCATCGAGACGACAAGGCTTTCCTCGATCGACAACGCAAATTAGCTTGTTACATTTTTCCCCCACTGAAGCAAAGAGAACTTCGACGGCGACGACTTACAAAGCACGTTTCCCGATTAATTACTCTAGAAAACGATAATTTCTCTGGAATCCCAGAGGCCGAAGTACTCGATGGTCCAGCCGTATCCGAGCTTTTCGATTTCAAAGTCCAAGCACCAACTTTTTCCGGTCGCTGATAAAATAGAAATTCTTTTAATCCTTTCCACATGTTGAATTGGCGATGCCTTTCAGGCGGTGACTACTCCAGCGTCATCTGTCGAATATAAAAATCCAATGAAAACAAAAGCATATAAGGGAAAAGAGAGAGGATTCCGGGACCTTCAACCTGGGGGCACAGTATCTTATTACTTCCATTTACATTTCTCTCCCCTCCAACATTCTCTTTTCCCACGTGCGTCCATCTGCCCGACCGCCCTGAAAGGTCTCAGGCTCTCCCAAGCTTCCATATTGGATACCCCGGACATGGCTACCACGTTGTTAACCATGCACCATAACCACTAATTTAGGTAACTGGCAACAGCACGTCCCCGCCCTGTTCCATACAACGCCGTCAAAAAAAAACCTGCTTGGCCCATACCACCAGCCTATTGTTCGGTAAGTTTCTCGCTGCTTCTACCACATATGGTATCTACTCGCGGCTCTCCCTTGCCCTGCGCGAGACAACTTAGTATTTACCAAGCTTAAGGCGGGTGCCAAAATCGGTCGTTGTCGACAATAAGAAGAGAAAAAGGAATCTGAAACGGTTCATCTAGGCCAAGTCAGATTCTTATTGCATGTCTCTCGCTTAATCATAATCTTGGGTGGGCTTCCGTATGTGCGATGGATTTCCTTGGGCTCGTTTTTGACCTACCATAACCTTTCCTCCCTGAAATTCGGTATTTCTTACCCCATACACGGAGTTAACAATTCCCAGTCCACATGATATGAAACCCGGAACGTCGAAGAACCTGTTTACTGGTTGAATGCACGCACGTTTGTAGGGAAAAGTACTAGTTGCTTACCACATGCATGTTTTAAATTTCTTCCAACAATTAATATATTAAGATGTCGTGAGGCGCATGCACATGCGCATGATGTGTTGGTGATCCTTTGCGGGCCGTTGGCTATGTTGGTGAAGTCGCAAAGGACTTACCGGCTGACTGTGACTGTCAGTCAATCCTGTTGCTCGTTCTGGGCCGCTAGTTCTCCCAAGTGCCTCTATATAGTTAGAGTACTCAGGAAGTTCCTACGTAATTAGGATAGAGGAATGTAAAGGAAATTTTGAAGAGGGATTAATTCATTAAACGTCATTGAGATTAACATTTGAGACTATAAAAAATAGTACCATGTCTATTTGAGAACCAACACTAGCAGCCAACTGTATGCAACAGGATTTTTTTTTAAAAAGGACCCTCCAATGATACGTCCAGGGGGTATGGTAGACAGACATGCATGAATATGAATGCTCGCACCTCGAACCCGTTAACCTCCGCCCTGTAAAAGGAATACATATAACGCTACAACTACAAGTCGTACAAGGGTCAATAGAAGCCCCCAAAGTTTCAATTTCAGTATTTATCATAATCAACTCTCGCTAACTGTGTCTGCGCAATATCCCTAATCTTCCTTAGTTTGAGATCTTCGCTGTCTCCGGTGGAGGACCCCCAGAGCTCTAGGCTGGCCTCCTCGTTGCTATCGAGCATTAAGACGGTTAGTTAGGGACAGGGACTCATCCGTTCCAGCCCTTCGGTTTTATGGTTTCCCAGAACGGATCATTCCAAGTTAGCCATTCCCTAATATTTGGTCTCTCGGTCATGATGGGAGCGGGCGCAGGGGGCGTTAGAGTTCGTTGTGTAGTTAGGAACCGCTTTCGTACCATGACGCTCGTAAGCACAACTGCCGCTGTATTCATGGGAGTTGCCAGGTCTAGAATCATTCTGACGGCTTGGCCTGCCGTCATTGAAGCTCGGCAGAGTTTGGAAAATAGTTTTGTACGCAGGGTCTGAAACAGGAAGATCCCGATCACTATAAACCCCATATCTCTCAGCTATGCGCTGCCTTCTTTCTTCCTTGCTCATAGACCACGGTCTAGCACTACCACCCACACTGACCGGATCTGCTAAAGTTTTCGAGGCTTTCGGAGAAACCCTTTTGATATTATTTGGATGTCTAAACTGGGCGGGAGCCTCCGATTCCGCGAAATAACACTCGCGGCATTTGCTTGTATCTTTAATAAGTATCCCCTTCGGATCACGATAAGGACATTGAAGTTTCGCTCTGTGAGGTCTCAGTTTCATCCAGCCACATATCTCCTCAATCCTTTCGTGGCTATGGCCACAGGTAAACTGTGTGACTCTGAGCTTGCACATAGTTGTGGGTAGATGTTGGTTCGATAGGCTCCAGCGCAGGGGCCCCAAGGCACGGGCAAAAACAGGGAGTAAAAGTTAGCACTACCCGTTGGGTAGTCAGGTTTTTGATACTCTAGTTTGGCCCGTTGGGAGAAGTTGGCTTGATCTTCGCGCAATATACTGTATTGAAAACGGCGGTGGAAGGGTTTTTGTTATCTAATATTGACCTGAGATTTGAGAGGGAAGCTTCGCGCAGCCCAAATTGTGGATGGTCCTACATACAGATTATGGTCCTAGTTTGTTGACAAAGATCAAAATTCCAGAATTTTTATGTCTAATTCGAGAAGTTCCTTTAGGGGAGGCCTGGCTGATGGTTAATGTAGTAAAACAATATAATCCCGTCGATATACAGTATATAGGAAAGATAAACAAAGCTCTAAAATTCAAATTCATAAAAAGTCACAAGCGCTGCTCATTAATCCCGTGTCAAAACCATGCTACAAACGAGTATTGTATTTATGGATCAACGTATGCCACGTATACAATACCAGTACTCTATTAACACGACCGGAGCTACCATAACATCATCTCATTCAACAATATGTCGGACAGAAGTTTATCAATGACATGAAAAGTTTTGTATCCGTATCCAACATTCTGAAGCGATATTCAATATTAAGTTTCAAGTGCCTCACGAGAGTTAGCTCGATCAACGCTAAATGGATTCCTTTCCCAATCTTTTAGCGCATGTGATTGATTGCTAACTTTTAAATGAGTGCATAGTCTCATTTGTACGTTGACAACTCAGTTAAATATCCCTTTCACATCCTGGGCTTAAACCTCTGATTTGGTCGTTTTCGTTTTGACCGTCTGCATTTGAAACTTCAAGATGGTTTTCTCCATCTTTCCGAATACCAGGCGTTGGAAAGTCTTTATCTATACCAACTTTCTCACGTGCCGTGCCTGCATCGCTACTGCCCGATTGTTCCTGTAACCCAGCGAACTCTGCAGCTTTCCCTGCGTATTTGCACTTCAATCTAAGCCTTTCACCATACTTGTAGAAAAGAAACGGCGCGGGCACACATGCGAGAGCTAAGAAAGCTGGAACACTCGAGGCCCAATGGATTCCGAGGTTTCGATACATCGGTCCAGTGAAAAGGGGGAATACCG
Source organism: Orbilia oligospora ATCC 24927 (assembly GCF_000225545.1). Lineage (NCBI taxonomy): Eukaryota > Fungi > Ascomycota > Orbiliomycetes > Orbiliales > Orbiliaceae > Orbilia > Orbilia oligospora. The sequence goes on along the minus strand of NW_011645635.1, from coordinate 2,030,557 downwards.
CTCCGAATGTACTCCGAAGAACAGCATTGGCGGCCAGGACACTAGCCGCAAAGATCGTATACTATTTTCCCAAATCGATTAGCAAGCTAGATTGAAAAGGCTAATAACATATCGCTATCGGAGCCTGTTATGAAAATATTACTCACAGAATCAATAAGATAGTTGAATACGCTAAGGAAAACCATGACCATGCCAAATCCAAAAGGCGTCCCAGCGGCGACGCTTGCGAACCAGTGAACATCCGGAGAGTTCGACCAAGCAAACCAAAAAAGTCCAATGGGTATACAGACACACCCGACGAGAGCGGGAGGAAGTCGTTGCTCAGGAGGGGCAAGCCCCTCGTGCCTCTCCTCCGCAACTCTATTATACCGTGTGTTCTCGGGAATCGAATATACAACAGCAGCTAGCATTCCGACTGCGACACCAAGAAATGGTAGTCCGCCAACACCTTGTGACCAGCCACGAGTCTGTTGATACACGATTGGATATGCAGCAAACAACATGTACAAAGTTCCGTATACTATTGACATATATATGGAAAGCATCGCAACTGTTACACAAATGAGCTGTCAGCGAGAGTAGAAGCAGATTTATAGTTAGGTAGTGGTACCTGCCTATTGGTTCCCGGAATAGCAATATCCATGGGCGAGACAAGGCTGTCTTGTACGCCTCTTTCAAGTTTAACTTCCCACTTTGAGCTTCGAACTTGCTAACATATATCTTGCTTGTCAGTTTGCTCAAATTTTCGGCCCTCTTCTGCAGAAGTAATGGCGAATATGTCTCAGGAACACAGAACGCCATGAGAAGCCAAGTTACTCCTGAGAATGCTGCTAAAAGCCCTTGCACCCATCTCCAGCCTGCAGATTCTCCTAGGAATCCACCTGCTATGGGTCCAAGAACGGGTCCCATGAACGGTGCAGCGGCAAAAACTGCCATCGCAAGCCCGCGCTGACTCGCCGGGAACATGTCGGCTATGACACCGCCAGCATTTTTTAAGGGACTGCTTCCAAAAGCCCCAGCAAAAAATCGACAGATCAGCAGCTGTGGAATACTCCTTGCGCCAGCTGCACCTGCATTAAAGGCCGTCAGAGCCGCATACGTCCCTGTGGAGTGAAGGTCAGCACGTTGTACTATAATTCAATTGAACACCAGATACTATAGCATATTCAGGTAGCACAGCAGCTTAAGATGGTCTATCGTACCGAAAAACAGCTTCTGTCGGCCGTAAATTTCACTCATTGGAGCCCATAACAACGGACCTATTGTGAAACCCAACACAAACAACGAAATCCCCAAAATTGCAACAATGTTACTGCAATCGAACTCTTCTTTTATCTGCTGTATTCCGCCTGAATATGCAGACGACACAAATGCAATAGCTAGGGTTGCAAATGCAACAACCATTGTGATTGTCCATTTGGTCCATGGGGCAAACAGCATAGGGTTTCTTGGGTCCTCCGGGATATATTCTACAAGATAAGGATCCTCGTCAGTTCCCGATCCTAGGAACTTGTGTGATATTATCCTGTCGGTAAGAACGCCTTGATCTGTGATGAAGCTCCAATAGGGTATTCCACCGTTATAGAATCTTTGAGATTCCAGATCCCCCCTCAGCACCTGGCCTCGATCTTCGTCGAATTCGTCCTCCTCGGCTTTCGATTTCAATTTCTGCCGTTTGGTGTTGTCGGGGTGTGTTTCCTGTTCCAGCGAACCAGGAATGTCGTTTCCGGCAGCCATTCCTTCATTCAAGGACGGTGACTCGGTTTGGCGTGACGCATCCTGCCCACCATTTGTGGAACGCATTTTGATATCCAAAATGTTAACATAAAATATACCATAATATAATATGGTTATTACAAAGCTCTCGAAAATCCCAAACCTAAATAACTTCAAACATTGCAGTGATTTCATAGAAACCAATTTTCCCAATTACCGAACTAAAGTCTAAGAAAAAACTTGGCGCTCGGCCGATATTCCGGTTGAATTTTGGGATTGTAACATCCAAAATCCACTATAGCCGTTGGCTGAATAATCGTGATGTCACATGTTCCCTGCTTCAAACTCGGTTATTCGGAATGACCGTGGGGTCAATTGATCAAGCTTTTTGATGTCTCATTTAACTACACATTTGCGCGATTCCGACTCGCGATGGCCTTTCCAAATCCTAGCCTCTTGTCACTTTAGGAAATCGGAATGCATAAGTTTATAAAGGTTAAAGCTCCACCGTTCAACGGTTCTCGTTCCCTGTATTCCCATATGGTGAGATATGATCAGACCTGAGAGTTCAAAAACCAATTCGAATGCAACCACCGCTTCTAATATTAATAATGCTTTGCCGCGTTGTGCCATGCTCAAAATGCAACATGAGCATAGGCGAAGAATGCGGGTCGTTTCGGGCTGTTCCCTAATAAAATCACCTTGCAATGAGATTTCACCAATCATGGGCCTGATCTTGCGGCGACCTTCGGCACGTTGTCCATAGGCCATGCAGATTTTAAATTCTCAGCCCCAACAAAGCTCGCGATCGCAGGCGCACCGATATTAAGTATCTATTCCCAGCCTCTTAATATTCTGCTCCGCGTACTCGCACCCACGCGAATCCAACACTTGTTTTATAAATTTAGTTGCGAACTTTAGAAGGTCCTCCAAGTCACCAATATATTAATACTTGTATATACGCTACCAGAGCTCCAGAGATATCTTAACTTTACAGAAGATCTGATCGCGTACGCGTATAAATATATGTTCCGAGTTCAAGATGAAGATAGATACAAAAGCTATCATTGAGCGGACAATCGAGATTCATCGGACAAATATCAAACATATCAACGATGGGGTTTGTATATCCTCCACCAGTCACGGTCTCGTAACCGGCCGGTCTCCGATCCTCCGTAGCGTAACTAACTTCGATTGATGCTAGATATGGAGCCATCCTGAACCCGCTTGGAAAGAGAAAACAGCGCACGATTTAGTATGTGACTACTTCGAGTCTTTAGGACCGGACTACAAGGTGACAAGGCATGCGTACAACATCGAAACCAGCTTCCTCATTCAGGCGACATATATACCACCCATAGCTTTTAGTTCTAGCGAAGCATCTTGCCTCAATCCTCCAACGATAGCATTTAACGCTGAATATGATGCCCTAGCCAAGATACTTGTCGAAGGCTCCAGTCCACCAGAATACAAACCTGGCCATGCTTGCGGACATAACCTAATTTGTTCAGCCTCTGTCGCTGCGTTCATTGCCACCTGGGAAGCTCTTAGAGCATGGAATTTCCCTGGTACTGTGAAGCTTATTGGGACCCCCGCTGAAGAAGGAGGTGGAGGGAAAATCAAACTCTTGAGGGCAGGGGCATATATTGGCGTAGACGCCTGTCTAATGGCTCATCCAGGCCCACCTTTCTCTGACCCAAACGTAGTCTCGGTGGCGTTTACAAGAAGCACCGCTTCTCAAAAAGTTATAGCTGAATTTGTAGGTGTATCCGCGCATGCAGGGATGGCACCTTGGCTTGGGCGCAACGCCCTCGACGCTTGTATCACATCCTACACAAATGTTTCAGCGCTTCGTCAACAGCTACACCCATCGACTAGAGTCGCTGGAATCATTACCCATGGCGGAACCGCGGCCAACATAATCCCAGATTACGCTCGAGCAGAATACACTATCCGTGCCACAAAAAAAAAAGATCTCGAAGACCTTTGCAAAAAGATAGTAAAATGCTTTCAGGCTGGGGCAGATGCGATGGGTTGCACTGTGAAAGCAGACGAGTATAGCTCCCGCTATTTACCCCCCCTTTTTTTTGGCATGATCATCCACTTGACTGATAGCGTCACAACAGCAAACGGTTAGCTTACTGGGATATTATTTCCAACGAAGTTCTCTGCAACCAATTCACGGATTGGATGAACGCCTTCTCTCTCAAGACAGTGTACCACCTTCCAGAGATCTCCGATGATCCTGGCCCTGCGTCAGATCAAGGTGGGAGCTTAACCCGCTCCATCCTAATATGTTTAAAATGAATTCCAATTAATTGCTAATACTGTATTCATATGTTTCAGGGAATGTCTCTTATTCTGTACCCGCAATGCAAGCTGCGTTCCAAATCATGAGCGAATCAGTCAATCATACACCAGGCTTCATGAAGGCGGCTGGAACGGAGGACGCTTTTAATCGGGCTTTAAACGTCGCAAAAGGTTTGGCAGGCGCCGGCCTCAACGTGCTGACTAACGCGACCATCCGCAAGGCCGTTAAAGATGCCTATGACCGCGACATCACAGAGAAGGCCCAGGCACATATCCGTGATTATAGCACTGAACTTCCAAGTAGGGATAGAATCGCCCAGATGCTAGAATCTTCCATACCGCATCTCCGGCCTACGTATGAAGCCGGGGTTGTTAGTACACATGAAGCAATCGGTGCCCTTATGGCTGCCGACGCCTTCTCTCTATAAGCTTTATACAAGACTGTAAAACTACGGCTGAGGCTAAATAAAATCAAATGAATATCTTGCAATCTTGTTAGCTTAAAGTAATAGCTTATTATGCGGAATATGAACGAGTATCTACCTATACAAAGTAGTCGACGCCACTGTTCGGACTTCAGGTTATTTACGCGGAATTATTTAATTAGCTATTAGTACTTAAGTTATAGAGAGTCAAAACCCGACCGCTGAAAACTTCGCGAGATGATTATCTAAGCCGACCAATATTAAACACTAAAATTTTTACAGCGTTTATTTCCTAAGTGCTCACCAAGGTCACCATGTGCATTAATTACTGGAAAGCAAATACGTATTAATACTCGGTATAACCCATTGACACTTGCCTAATGTTGCATTGCCTGCGTTGGAGTCCACTTTCAGCTGGAACTAGCCTGTTTGTTTGCAGGGATTAGATATCAACCCCTCTTTCTAAAGTGTTATCCCGCGTAAGCCCCCTCATCTGTCGCCATTATTAGATATCAAAGGAGTTGCTCTTCGCGGGCCGCGAAGGATGGCTGACACAGCTGTGCTATAGAGGGGTAAAATTACTATCTGTAACACCACTTTTTGCAAGGAATATTACCTCAGGATGGATCATGAATCGGCCTGATTGCGAAACGGATGCGCATGCGTGCCTGTTATGCACAGTAGCTAGCAGCTTACTCGAGCTCGGCTGAAGAACCGAGTCGCAGACACGCAGCTAGATCCTGTCAACCTTAGGCCGTATCCACACACGAATCAATTCCAGAGTCTATAAATGATGGTTGTTCTCAAAATTTAAAAATCTAAATAACAAATGCTATTATCTAGACACGCTTCGAGACACTTGCATACTGTCCCCACTATTAAGCTATTCACACAAGTCAAACCACCCAATTCATTTCTTATGCCCGCTCGACCAGTTACAGGTCGTCATACGACTTCCCGGCCAGGAGCTATCGGCTGTAAAACTGCGGGGAGAAGATCCACTCGCGGTGCTGCTGCTGACGAAGAGCCATCCACCAATGTCGAAGAGCCAACAACTGAAGAGCCTGTGACCGCTGCCGCCATCGTTGAGGATACCCCCCCGGAACCCGAAGATCCAAAGCCTGTTCCCCAAATCAGTAGAAAGGTCCCCGCTGGTTCCGCTCAGAAGCAGTTGAATAAATTTTGGAAAAAATTCCGCTCTAACCGAGCCGGCCGGCCAACTATCGTTCTGCCATTCAACCCTTTTGCCGCAGCTGCGAAGCCCACCGGCGCCACCTACGGACCAACTATTCCAAATGTTGCCACCGCTCAATTTGACGAAGCTGCAGCAAGTTGCAAGGCTAAGGTGGAGAAGATTGCACGAGAATGCCGCAAATTGAATCAGAAATATAGGTAGGCTAACCGCGTAGCGTTCGGAAGCGGCAACTGACTCCGAGATACACAGAGATTATTATTTTGATCTTTCAAGCGAAGACCCCCGCCTTGAATTTGCAAGATACTGTATTGATGGATTTGAATACAACGAGGATGCAACACCAAAAGGCGTGAAGAGGGTTGAGGTAAATCGATATTCTATCCCTTTCAAACTTGGATATCGAGAAAAAATTACCCCCAGACTAAGCAAGGACTGTATACGCGTAGGATATCTTCGATGAACCATCTTTCTTCAAGGATGGCGTAGCTCCAGGTGACATCAGACAGGGCTCAACCGTAAGAAATACATCCCTCAAAGAATTACCCATAGCGTCCAGAAAACTTACAAGAATAACATAGGGCGATTGTTGGTTTTTGGCGGCCGTCGCGACTATCACCAACATTCCAGGTCTTCTGGAGAAAGTTTGCGTTGCGAGAGATGAAGAAGTGGGCGTCTACGGTTTTGTGTTCTTCAGAGGTATTTTAGAAAGACCCTTTAGTGCCATTGATCATAGACTTCATTTCTGACCCCAACTAGACGGCGAATGGATATCCAGCATTGTCGATGATCAACTATACCTATCCCAGGAAGATTACCACGAGGCGAGCTCCGAACTCAAATATGCCTTGTGGAGCAAAACCGCAAAGGAGTCTGTGTACACAGAAACTTATCTCAAGGGCTCTGACGCACTTTACTTCGCAAGCTGTGAAGACAAAAACGAAACTTGGCTACCCCTCCTTGAGAAAGCTTACGCGAAGGCTCATGGAGACTATAGCTCTATTGAAGGTGGATTTACAGGGTAAGTTCGGCATCATAGCTTGTTGATATCTGCATTTAAGCATAGTTCGCTAATAAAAGAGCAGCGAGGCCGTTGAGGACCTCACTGGAGGTGTCACTTCGGAAGTCTTTTCTCAGGATATCTTAAGCAAAGATAAATTCTGGAAGGAAGAGCTGATGAAAGTTAATGAAGAATTTCTATTCGCCGGGGCTATCGACTCAATTACTGGGTCTGAACGCGATGGCGTGTATGCCGGACACGCATACTCCGTCCTTAAAGCCCGCGAAGTGGATGGTCACCGTTTCGTGTTAGTTAGGTTAGTATCGATAACATATATAATTCGGTGTCATATATTACCTAGGGCTAACAGCAAGTAGGAACCCGTGGGGCAAATCGGAGTGGAAGGGCGCTTGGAGCGACGGAAGCAAAGAATGGACACCTTATTGGATTCAGCAGCTCGACCATAAGTTTGGGGATGACGGCAGCTTTGTATGTAACAAAACCACTCCACGGTGCCAAGCTCAGATAGTATTTTCTAGGTTCTAACGTTGACCAAACTAATAGTGGATGTCTTGTGAGAATATCTGAGTCCGACTGTTCACTCTTGATTGAACTACACTAACAAATATTTTGATGAGCAGATAGGGACTTCCTCAGAACATTCTCGGTGCTGGAACGCACCAGGCTTTTCGACTCTAGCTGGTCTGTCGCATCGGCCTGGGTATCGGAACACGTAGAATGGGAAAATGCCTATTCCAAAAATTGTTTCCAAATTAACCTCCCCGAAGCATCAAAGGTTGTTATTGTTCTGCAACAGCTAGACACTAGATACTTTAAAGGCCTAGAGGGTGAATACGATTTCCGCCTTCACTTTCGCATCCATCGCCCAGAGAATCCCGAATACCTCGTTCGCAGTCGCGCAAATTGCGATATGTGGCGTAGCGTTAGCTGCGAGGTTGAACTAGAGGCCGGGGCTTGGGATATTGCCTATAAAATTACCGCTACGAAAGTTGACGGTAGGAAGGGTGTTGAAGAGGCCGTCCCTGAACTGAGTGTCAATAACCGAAAGAAGTTTTTGCAAGTTGGCATGTCGTATGATCTGGCCTTTGCAAAAGGCAGAACTATTGTCGTTGACCCAGAGGAAGACGCCGAAGAATCCGAAAAGGAGTCTGAAAATGGCGACGAAGCCACTAAAAAGAAGGAGGGGAAAGAGTCTAAAGAGCCAAAGCCGGCTAAAGTTTTGGCGGATATATTACCAAAAGCCGAAAGCACGCCCGAAACATTGCCTACCGCCCCTGAGCCACCGGCTTCGGATGTCACGGAGCCTCCCGTTTCTAAAAAGGATGCTACTAGCTCTGCCCAAGTGGACAAAACAGACAAAAAGAGTTCAGCCGAACCAGCTAAGGAGACGGAAGAGAAGAGCAAAGAGACGTCAGAAGCTAAAGAGGCAAAAGGTACCACTGGACCTATCGCTTACATGCTCGTGCCTATCACTGGCGAGGAGGATAGTGATACTGAGGGCGAAGAGAATCTCTGGAATGCAGTTGCAGTTGTCGGATTGCGAGTATACAGTCAACAGAAAGATATCACTGTTCAAGTCATTCGGCCAAAAGGAGCTACAAAGCTCCTACTCGACCCTGATGATAAAAACCAAGCTGCTTCGAAAGACGAGAAGGATATACTAGAAAAGGACGAAAATACAGAGCCGAAAGATAAACCAGCCTCAGCTAGCAAAGAAGACGACGAGTGGGAGGATGTTAAAGATGCTGTGAAGGGAGCTGAGAGAGCCAAAGAATGTAAGACAGAGGGGACAGAAATTAAGGAAGAGGACCCCAAGCCCGAGGCTGAAGGCAAGAGGGAAGAAGCTGTTGTTCAGGATAAGACGGAAGAAGCATCTGATACGGCGAAGAGCGAAGGCAGTGGAACTCTTGTGGAAGCTCCAGCCGTTGAGGAGGCATCGTCAAAGGCAGGTGACCCTGCTGATGAGACACCTATCTTGTCTTCAGGTGTCGAAAATGCTTCTCCTATAGAAATTTCGAAGGAGAAGGAACCTGAAAAGGCTACGGCTTCATCATCAACGAGTTAGCTATCCTATTAAGCTTTGTAGAGTTAGAACCGCTGACGATTTCCCAACACAACTAAGGAGTCTAGCGACGAAATAACATAAAATTCTGTCCAATAACTAGCTCTACTCTCAATCTCAGCAGCGCTGCCCAGATTCACGAAAAGAGACCGTTTCGGTGTCCCACTTGTGGTGTAAATATAAATCTTAGAATTCTAAGCGTATCATCGAGGTAATCCTTATTGTTGTTGACGCGCAAAATGCAACAAACCATGCCAATCTGAACTGCTCCGCTCTGAACCGTTTCAATGCAGCCTTCTGCAGTCTGCATAAGGGTCATTTGATCCATAAGCTGGGGGAAAGTTTCCAAGTGGCACCACTGTGCATCTGCAGGTCATTCTTGGCATAGCTGAATTCAATGCCTCCACACCCATAGCTATGGTAGAAAAAGCTGGATCTGGCGGCGATGTACGAAACATACAGGAATATTTTATTTCCAAATGTTAAAATTAGTAAATTTCTGACCATATTTCCATTTGCGCATTAAATATAGTATGCGGGTTCACGGCAAAGGAATCACTGGGATGATTGGTCGTCAGCGGAGAATTACAAAAACTTCTGCAAATCCGGCGCAGACCGGAAACGCATCTCAAATTTTGTTTATAAATAAAGGTAAAAAAAAAATATGAAGTCCTATCGAAGGAAGAAAAACCTTTAAGATGAACATAGAAGTGATCATGACGACACAAGGCAACCAATGATCACATGAAAACATAACATAAACCCAACTCCTTTGTAGCCCGTAGCCCAACTTTTCAATGAAAATAATATTAGGGTATTAAAATTGAACTATACATTCTAAAGCCAAAGTTCAAGAGAGAAAAGACCAATTCAGTCTGCTTTACTGTGGGACGGGTGCTGGAGCAGCAGGGGCTTGGTATGCCATTCCCTCGGCTGGCTTGAGTTCTTGTGTAACGGCTGGGATGTTTCCTTGAGCAATCTGGTGGGCAACTTCCTTATCGGTCTGGATCAAATCACAGCACAAGCAGCAGCAGGCCTTAACAGCGTCGATTGGGAAGTCTCCTTGAATGTTATATCGTTCGCGGACCTCACCCTTTTGGATGAGTTGGAAGAGCCATGGCAAACAGATGCAGCCAGAGAGCCAGAATCCCAAACACTATTGAATAGATTAGAACCGGGTAGCACAAGTCTTTGATAACGATATCAACTTACAGTAGTATTGACTGGGGAGAAGCCAGCAAGGTTAGGGTCCTTGCGCAATCTGTGGTGGGTCTTGCTGAAGGTAATACATGGGCAGCAGCAAGTGATCAAGCCTTATTACGAACGCGGTCGTTAGTTATTGTGAAAGGCTGGCTAGTCACGGCCGGAGGCATGGATTAAAATGGCTTACAGGTATCAACTGGAGCGAAACAGGAAAGAAAGCTGCTAGTCCAGCTGTTGGGGCCAGTGGTTGGCTTTGTGATTGTCTCTGGCTTGTTCAAGGTATCTTTGAATCGACCAATCCAAGCATTGATATCTATTTAACGATTAGTCAATATTAGTCACAAGAAGAGTTGTTTCCAATGCATAGTGCCTACCATCTGCGTCGACGGCGGTCGAAACGGTATTCTGTTGTGGGGCGGCCATTGTTGAGGTTGAAGAAGACCAGAGGTTTCTTTTTTCTTTAATTTTTAATTGAAAGGAGTGAAGAGAATAGAAATGGCAAAAAAGTGCAGCTAACTAGTAACTATATGCTCACAAGAGGATGAACGAGATGATTTAAAGTGATATCTGAATTGGATTCCGCTTGCGAATGAAGGAGACGGCCAAGCTTATATATGCACTCCGAACAGTGAGAGCCTTCGAGCATGTATGGAAGAGAAAAGCAAAACCATGCACAAAGAGCGCCTCGCTGCACAGTTGTCCTTGCATGTTGGATCGAGTCTGTCCTCGAATTTGCGCTTGGTCACTTTTCCTCGAACCCGAGATGCACTAATAACATCAAACGATGTAATTCTGACCCAGTTGGGCACCCACCACAGGACTCCACTCTCTCGAAAATTCGCTTCATGGTGGGGATCCCCTGCTCGATAAGCCAAAACCGTACTAGCACAGCTGCATCTTTGGTCATATCGCACACATTGGCCAACCACGAGTCACCGCCTGGAAATGAAAGGAGGGCTGCAAAAACCACTTTGCAAATGGAATGCAAGCGGTTGTACTTACATGTAATCCCCCTTTCCTCATAGTTTTCCGCCCGTAAAGCTCTAATGTTGGAGGAAAAGAGGAGCCACCAAGTTATGCGTTGCTTGTTTGCTTTCAAACCCAATTCGCTTCCGGCCATCTAAGCGAAAAACCTTGAGTGGCAGGGTTTGAATATTCCATCCCAGTGACCTACAGCATGATATCCGTGAACTTGCTTCTTGAGTCTTTGACTGGATCCCCGTAAAGTCCCCGAAGAACTCATCCCGTCTCTGGCTTGGCCTTAAGCCTTCCTCCAATATGTAATATAACACCCGATATTTGATATTTGTCTCGCATCACGGAACCAGAGACTGCCACGACAAAGTTTCAGGGCAGGGATTCCGGGCTTTCACAACGTTCGCAGGTTACCAGGCCAAACGCGAAGTTTCCTTCGGAATATCAACTAAAGTCAGGGAGGTCTGACCCTGCCGTCGTAATCTATACGCGAATGGAAGTACATGCACATACGTAGATACTTGGATATACACATATACATACATACATACATACTTTTATATACATGTACTAATATACTTGGTTATCATACCAAGACTCGTAGACATCTCATGACCATTATCTATCTCCATGATAGCACCTAAAACCAACTAGTCAAAGAGTTCCTGTAAGTACACACGTAAATCGTGCTACAGATTTACATGTGCGTCGACCTCTGCATATCAACGATGCACCGCCCAACGAACATGGTGGGACCTTTTGCAGGAAAACTTTGCAGTTCCCAAAGAGAGTTCTGCGTGTTTGGTCCTAATATGGACCTCTGGCCCATAGTAACGTTTCATATCCCCTTCCATTGATGGGTCTGAAGCGACAGGATTATGAACATAACGAGAAGAGCCTCCTTTTACTTCGCAGATCGTAATCAGCAAGGGGAGGTTTATTCCGAGGCTTTTTCCTAACGTTAGTCAGCGAACAGAATCTTCCTCTGCCAGGCCGACTCCCGGATTATTTCAGGGGTAGATAGGTCTGATCATTGAAGCTTGTTCAGACTCATTTCCCAATTTTTCAGAGGTTTGAAGCCAAAACCGGATTCTTCCATGTGGGTAAAAATTGGGTTTTCAGCCGCCAGTTAGTAATAACAAACACAAGAATTGATATACTATTTTCAGGAGAGTGGAGCTACCTGCCGCTCATGCAGATATCAAGTGACAAAATATAACAAAACTAGATTGCTTTCGGTTTATATTTCCCCAAACATGTATCAAGGCAGAATGGAGCTCAGCCTTGTAGACACTCCATTAAAAATTTCGATCGATAAGAACATCAATGGCCATTACGCAACGATGCTAATTTCTCGTGGTTGATGGGACTAATGTTGCCTGTATTCTTAGATCTTCACAATAGAAAAATAGTAGAGTTTCTTCAAGCACCCGAAGATGCCGCGTCCCAAGACATATTCTTCCACAAAAAAATAAAATAGTCAATCAACAAGTACCTGGGGGGTTTTCCTTGTCTTTTTTTTTTTTTTTTTACTTTTCAGCCAAAACTAGCGTGTATCGAGGTTTTTGGTAAGTACAACAACCAACACAGGGAGTGCATCGGAATATGCCGACGTGTTGAAACGTATCTAAGTTCACAAAATTTTCGTATTTGTTACTACATTGGTCAGGATTCCAACTCTGAATCTGGCCCTCGCTTCAACGCCTTTGCATTTCCGAATGTTGATTTGGGATTGATGGTAGCCCTATAATCACTTATTTGCCTTGGCTGGCTATACCAAGATGCTTCTGCTTCGGTGCGGGATAAACCTGCATGAATTCCAGCGTCATATCCTTCAAAGTAGGTGTCCCTGAGCAGGCTTATATCTGCACCACCACCACGACCAAGCGGCCCAGAAGTCTTTAGGTTTTCAGTCTTTTTGTAGCCAAATAAAGTATCAATACCCTCCTCAAATACTTGAGCACTCTTTCGAGCGCCCCTTTTGTCACCAACAATGGCACGGCCCAGCTCTCCCACGGCGCCGAAAACGATATCTTCAACCCCCTATTGTATTTGAAACGAAAATACCTTCAGCTACGAAAATCAATAAATTTCGATTTTTTAGAGCGTGAACTAACCTGTAGCCTTCCTAACACACCAAGATCGTTCCTCCTCTTGTGGTGTGTGAAAAGGTCATCTCTATCTTCAACTGTTCGGGCCTGGGAAGGCTTGCGGCTCCTCCTCGTGGATTTGGATTCCGATCTCGACGGCATCGTATCGACGGTTACTTTATAGCCTTATCCGCTATATAATGGTACTATGGTTTCGAAAAACGAATTATCTCGTATTGAGGAATGCGAGTCGATATGAAATGAACCTGCCTCATGAGCTATTGCGATTCTCCCAGATCTATATATATTCATAGAACACTTGCACAATCTATTGCACTTGCGCCCCCACAGAAAGTTCAAAGAAAACCCTGAATCAACTTGCAGCATTGAAGCCTGCGTTCCCTCCAGCTCGACGAGAACAACCATATCGACGAGCCCTGCAAGTCGACAACTGACATCATGCTGTGTTGATCCGGCCCTATGATTCGTCGACTGAAAGATCTTCAATATCCACCAACGCAGACACCAGCTCCGATTCATAAGTACCCTTCCAAGGACCATGTTACACCATAACAACCTATCACAAAAGCCGGAATTGGCCAACGAGATACTCGATGCTTATACCACGCCTAAAATTCTCTCCGATAAGGAAATTCTCTAATTGGACCCTAATTACAGCCGATATCGCGATGCAACAGACATAATTATGCTGCTAGTCTCGTATAATCTAATTAATGATGCGTCAGTGCTCTCGTCGAACTCGTAAGAGTTAGCAAGTTTCCCGCGTAAGAGGAAGAATTCTGCGGCTACCCCATAAGAGCTACCGCAGCCACGAAATTAGAACCACGTTGTACAATAGCACAAGCGTGGCGACTTTGCGAGACACGACACCTCTACCCTTGCGATACACATTTTCAATCTACTGCATCACCAATTAAGCTACTTGCGGAATTCAATGGTTTTGCCAGACGATGGGACGATATTGAGGGCGCTGGAGAAAAGCTTCTAATGCAGACGCCTTGTACCTAAGTACTCGTATGTGTGTAAATATTAAATAGCGTTTCCTGCCAGCTGCACCCGGTCCAGCAAATTCACCTCATTCCACTTACCTCGCACAATTGCGTCAGATAACGAACTCCGAACAAATACACAGTAACACTACTTACACCCCCCGTTTTTAAAACTTGTCTTACTCAAACTGCTGCATTATGAGGCAATTGCAAAACTATCACTTGAATCAATACGTATACATTTTGTTATTTCGAGCTATAGGCGGAGATTTAATAAAAGGCCACCTCGAAATTTTGGAGATACTTGAACAGAAACATTCTCGCGTTTTTGAGACCTTCAAATATCCTAGACTGTTGGCCAGCCACCAGACCAGCCAATGACATTCCAACCGAAGTAGGTTGCAGCCTGGTTGGTCCCTTGATTGTTATTGACTGCGAGGTTTTCCAACACAAAAAGTCAGTAAAATCCAACACTTAAGCGTAACCATCCCCACAAAGAGTCTAAGATAAGAGTCAAAGATATCTAGATGTAATTAAAAATTGTATCTTACCGTAATGATAATAGAGTACCGAACCTACTCCGGGAACATCAAGGACGCCTCCATGACCAGGAGCATAAGTGTAGCCATGGCTTTCCAAAACAATCGTCCCACCGCTTTGCTTGCAGTCGACGCCGTTCTTGTCTTTCTAACCAAGTGAAAATCAAGTATCAGTAACAATGCAGTGGCCTCATAAACTTGGTTCGAAATATTAATACTTGTGGTACAATTGAGGCAAACTTACATATCCACCGGTAGCAGTAGTAGATCTGCAAACCCTCATATGATACTCAGTACCCGCAGCTGGTCGTGGCACAAGCTGGCAGCAATTGCCCCATGAGGTGAAGAGGTAGTAGTATCCCTGTCGATAATAGATGAAAGCCCCTTCCATCGCCCCATTTCCAAAGGATGTCCATGCAATCTGGGAGGAGCTACCTGTCTTTTTTAACAAATTGCTTTCCATCTTGGCCTGGTAAATATCGCCCCAAAAGCTCCCAAAACTCATATAAAAGTCATTGCCAACTTTGATAATATTAGAATCAATAGCGTTATAGGCAGCTCCGTTAGAGGAAGCGACTCCAGTGGCCCCTTGGTCAGTCCAGCTCCCCGGGTCCATTGTTGGGGATGTTGCGACACCAATCGCAGACTTCTGAGAACCGAAGGAACTGACAGAGTAGTAGAGATAATAAAGGCCATTATTGTAGATAATATCGGGAGCCTATGAAACTCACTAGATAAGTATCCGATCTATTTACCATGGGTTTTATACGACGGCTAGCTTAGTATACCCAAAGGTCGACTCCTGCAAACCCACTAATCTTTGAGCCGCCCGGTAGGGCTTGTCCGAGGTAGGTCCAAGGACCAGCGATATTTGACGCAGATGCAATTGATATAAAGTTATTTGTAGAAAATCGGTAGAATTTCCCATCTGAGACACGACGGATCACGGCCGGATCGTGAACACCGCAGTCACCACTACATGCTCCGGGGTTGGCATACGCGGAGACAATCCCCGCGAGAGAAAGAAAAGCAGTAATGACTTTGAAAAGCATCTTTGGAACTAGTCTCAGGATTGTAAGTGGCGATTTACGACCTCGAGCTCAATAACGAACCTCTCTCCTTCGGCGCCCTTATTCTCAGGCTTAATATATATATAAAGCTTCACATCGGACATTTACAGATAGCAAGAATCGAATCACACAAGATGAAATGTACCACAACAGTATCAACACATTAGCTTCAAACTTCAGCCTGCAGGACTGGCGTAATGGCCCCATCTGCGGTCCGGGATCCCGGATGATACGCCTATGCAATCGCTCGGGACCCCGCATCTCGATTAGACTTGGTTCGGATTCTCGCTACCAAGAAACTCATTGCGGGTTTTGCAGTTCCCGTTTCCTTGCCAGCCACAAAATTTGCCCATTGGCGGCGAAACTAAGTCCGTCGGGACCATGGAAACATAATATTGATCTAGTACACCTCGGCTCCTGATCCCTTGCGATTGAGCTTTTTGACACACTGGTCGTAAATCAGACAACACACGGAGCATAGTTCAGACGAACTACCGGCTAATATGGCATGAGAATTATGACGCTTGTTGCCTTCGATCAAGGAATTTCCTTGTAATTCGGTTTGAGGTTTTGGCCAGCGGAGCGTTTTCACCCGTAGAAATGCCGAAGCTGCATTCTAGCCTACTCTTGAGGTCCTTGTCGGCGGTGTAAATCTAGATGGAAGTCAAGCCTCGAATCGCATTTCAGGCCTCTTACGTTGTGGCTGAAATGGGGAATTAACTGTTCGCCTCAGTTATATATACAATTCACCAAAGAAAATGGTGGCATCCCCTACTAGTTGTATGTGGGTTGAACGTTGGTTTCCGAGCCCCAACTGACTATCGTAGCAGAAGGCGAAGCGCAGCAGGTGGTTTAGCTATAAACCCTTGTTAACGCTCCGCGTTCCGCGCTTCATGAAGATTACGATTCATCAACGGTATAATATATTAATACCTAGGGGCAGCATGCTTCTCTCTGTGACGTCTAGAAGCGAGGCTAAGCCGGAAATTCACAAAGTTCACCCTCCAGCTGTTTTAAAGGAATTCCACCATTTGAAACAGTGCAGCGCGCCAGCCCTGCATAAGGGCCGTGACATCACCCATGAATATCGGTTTGCACGCCATTAACATTCTGAGATAACCTAGTTTAAGTACCACTTAAGTCCAAGTTCCTACCGCCAAACTCGACCCCATTATTGGCCCATCGAATTTAAACACGTCGTATATACGTATTTATAAGATATGATGGGGAATTCCGAAAAAGACATTATGATCTCGAGTCCGCTTCCAAATAAGATTTCCCTGCCATTCTACATGGTATTAGGTAAGTATGCACGAGAAGTCTAACAAAAGTGTGTTGGGGATCGGGACTTGAGGTTCCAGTCGCCACCAGCCGGTCATTTCTATGTTCCACAAACAACCTGCATCGCAACAGTCTGATCGGGCCAACAACACAAGAAGGGCCACTGCGCGGGGCTTGCGGTGGTGCAAAGTTCTATGGCACATATGGCTGAACTAAGGCTATGGGGTATATACATATAGCTAACTAAGTATACAGATGGATGATATAATTGGCACCATATCCCTATACTATTCCCCTCAGTCATAAGTAACGTAGCCCACTATAATTATATAATACTTCAGGGTCAGAGTACGTATACCTATAAAAAACAAAAGTAAGATTCGAATATTTCCGTCTTGGTTTATATTTATATCCGTCTACAGGGAATTTAAATACATAGTAGACCAGTATCAAACGGGTAAAGATAGCTTACTCAGGTTAGTTACAGGTAGATATAAATGTTCTGATTCGGTGTTATATCACATCATTCCATCGGCTCGCTTCCCCGACTCCTCCACAAAGAAGTACTATTATATTGCGGTTTGATTTTACCAAAATTCCATTCCAGGATAACCCCTACCTCTTCTTCTTCCCCAGTTTGCGCAATTCTCTATTACGAGCGTATTCATGATATTTCCTGATCGATCATTGTCATTACCATGGCGCCTGGCCCGCTGAGCACCCTTGCAAACATGCCAACGCTTCCACACTTGAATTTGTAAAATCCGGTTATAAATATTTCCATATGAAACCATGGATTCACCTAGCTAGATAGGTTGGCGCATCAGGCTAAGCTCTCAAGGGCTCATAATCAAACAATAATGAAATGAGTGATTTGTCAGTTTTTTATCATTGTCACGTAGACGCTCAGTATAAATTTATAAAACCGAATCGTCTATGAATCCGGTGTGGCCGGGGCATATGGCAACCGAGCAGAAAAGTTGTAAAAGTCCACCCACCTTCTAACTACGGTTAGCAGACAATGATTGGCTTAGCAAGCCTTTGTTTTTCGTATTCAGGGTTAGATCGGGAAAAGGAAGCTTCGGAAATTTCGCCCGCAGAGCCGAATTCGCGTGGGCTAGTTTCGCTTCTGCAAAACACAAGGCAATCTGCTGCACATGCAACCATAGGCGGATCACGTTAGTTGGATTCATGAACCGGCGTACAACCCTCCATAAAATAACACAATCAAAATCCGGGAGCGTAGTAGTGGGTTCCGGCAAGGCATCTTTAGTGTTCCTAATGAGCTTCAAACTGCAATCTAAAAAAAAAAAATTATATATAAATTCAAGGTGGTGTATGTCGTAAATTCTAGAGATTGAGGGATACCGAGTTTAAACTAGTACAACTAGACACACAGACCAACACAAAATGTGGTCAACAACTATCCTGGCTGTTGCCTCGCTGCTTTCTGCAACATTCACCAGTGCTTTGACATATAAAGGGGCCGATATTTCGTCCCTCCTTTTACTTGAAAGTCAAGGCAAATCCTTTAAGTGGACAGACGGAAGCACGCAGCCCCTTGAGAGGATTTTGAAAAATTCAGGCGCCAACTCTGCCAGACAGCGGGTCTGGGTTAATCCTTCTGGTGGGACCTACAATCTCGACTATAACGTCAGGCTTGCAAAGAGAGTCAAGGCAGCTGGATTAAGCGTTTACCTTACATTACACTATAGTGATACTTGGGCTGACCCTGCACATCAGGTGGGTCTACCAGATCGTGTTTTGTATACTCGGACTAGACTTCAAAACCTCTTGATTTAGCTAACTAGAAATCCAAACACAGAACGCTCCTTCTGGCTGGCCAACTTCGAACATCAACGACCTGACTTGGAAGACATACAATTACACTAAAGATATTTGCAACAGATTTAATAGCGAGGGGGTAAATCCTGCCATTATTTCTATTGGCAATGAGATCAGGACTGGAATTCTTTGGCCGCTGGGCGGGACATCCAGTTGGAATAACATCGCATCTATCCTCCACTCCGCAGCTTGGGGTATCAAAGACTCCAATCTAAACCCGAAACCTAAGATCATGATCCACATCGACAATGGGTGGGATTGGAATACCCAACAATGGTGGTACGACACAGTTCTCAGTCAAGGCCCCCTTCTTAGGAGCGATTTCGACATGATTGGAGTTTCATATTACCCTTTTTATAATTCGAATGCGTACTTGGGGAGTCTGAAATATTCTCTCGAACAACTGAGCAACAAATATGGCAAAGAGCTCGTTGTTGCAGAGACAAACTGGCCAGCTTCGTGTCCCAGTCCACAGTATACCTTCCCTTCCGATACCAACTATATCCCCAAGTCGATTGCGGGACAGCGAACTTGGATTCAAGATGTGGGAAAAATTGTCCAAAATGTTAACCGGGGCGTCGGACTATACTACTGGGAGCCCGCTTGGTTGGGGAATGAATGGCTTGGATCGAGCTGTGCTAACAATCTGCTTGTCGATAATAATGGCAAGGTTCGGGATAGCTTTTTAGCTTTCCAAAACATCTAAAGGATGATTACCTTCAATATAATGTAAATATCGCTCCTGAAATTGTCATAGCTCCTGATCGAACGTATTATCCGCCCTTTAAACTCGTATTTGTAAATAGATATTCTAGAGAAGTTTTCTCATACGGATTTCGTCACAGAAAGGGACCCCCAAAGCGAAGGTCTCTGAGAGTAATTAGCGGTACCTTCCGGTCCTATATGACTTTGGCTGGTAGATTGGTTTGAGGTATTAATTGCTCATATATCATCTGATTCTTCTACGGTGGATGTTTCCCGCGGCCGCGTATTGCCATTTCTTATACGTAAGCTACTAGAAACCGATCTAAGTCTGAGAAGAAGCCGTCGAACTTGTCGGCGAAAAGCGTTCCATAAGCTTTCCGGGATTAAGCTCTATAGGCAACAGTAAACGAGTCGGCAACGGCACTGCCGGCGGCCGATCCAGGATTATCGAGCATTTTGAACGCTAACTAAAAATTCGGTGGCTAAATATAGAAAGCTTCTAAAGTTTAGGTCCTGTCGCACGTGGCTGCAAGGTGCATAAGAAAAGCTTAATGGTTCTGTCTATACTATTTGCAGCGGGGGAAATATTTAGAAGGGTTTTGACCGTATAGGCTCAGTGACAATATATTAATAGTATGAGGCTCCATAGATTTGAGCAAGCGCTCTATTAGTTTCTACAGATTACCAGCTAATCGTTAGATGCATCTATAAGTTATAATGCGTAAACCTTTTTTATAATTTACAGTGCAGATAGACAATGAAATTGAACGCCTTAGGATGTCAGCTAAAATTACGTGCCATAGCAGGCTCCTATGGGGATTAGCTAGAAATATTCAACCCCTATATAGATATTATCCGTTTGATTTTAATATGCGAATATCTTGGTAGGCCGTCCTTTACATATTGTATAGGTGGTTGAATATTAGGCCATTAGTTGGAGGCTTGCGTTGAACCGAAAATGGTTAAATTCGGCAACGCTTTTCTCCGCAAAATACAACATTGCCGTCCCTAACTCACAGGTTCGACTGCATTCCGAAACCAATGCGAACCTTCGCGTTCGGATATCATGTAATATATCCGGGGCGGCATCTCATACCTTTTGACCCAGAGATAATAGAATTTCGACTGTGCTATACAACATCGGTATGTACCGGTGCTCGGAATATGAATCCAACCGGGTGGATCATAGAATATTTGTTTCTTTTTGGAACAGAATGACAGATATCGATAGAGTCTGGCACAGGTCTGGAACAGGTTTCAGGCCGCTTCTGGACCCAACTCCAGCATTTGAGTGGCACCTCCTAGCGGCATTCGAGGTTCTGGGCTTCCGATCAATATGTTGGCAAGTCGACACGAGAGCGCCGTAATATTTCAGCCTCCATCCTTCTCGCTAAATAAGGTTACCATTCCGGACAGTTGGGAACAACGGGGAGGAATTCCTTATCCGGCGATATATGGTTAAAACCCGTCGAATAAAAGCTTTTTGAGAATCAAAATCCAGAACCTTGATGGCTTTTTTGTGCAATTCCTACTGACTACGGATGGTTGGAGCTAGAACCTCGGGGAATTAGTTCCGGAACATCACTGATCTAATATGTTCTGAACCTTATGTTGCCACGAGGCCTGTTGTCATGTAAATCAAGTTGATATATAATACCTTGACGATCTTCTTCCTTCCCCATTAATAGACTCTCACTATTCTTCTCAACGTCATATTTTTGCAAGCTTATCCATTTCCATTTCCATCTCCGCGAAGTCCAAATATACTAAGCTGGAAATCGAGGCCCCCCCGATAACGATATAAGAAAATGTTGAACACATACGCTTCGAACCTCACAGAACGGCGGAAAGTCTCGCCAATCACGCCTGTAGCCACTTCACAATTACTTGCTTTACCAATCCCAGAGCCTGAGATGCCTCGATATACTTTTCGACGAGAGTCTCTGTGCTCGACCTGTCAGAAATCATACCCGAGCAGGTTTTCAGATTTATGCGCTGACTGCGAATCTGAGGAGGTACGTTATATGATAGTACCAAAACTTAGAAAATGATATTAACTAGTCTCATTACCAGAATCCAATGTTCCTCTACACCATCTATGAGTCAGATGAAGAAGATGAAGAAGTTCATTCTAACTCCCCGCCAGCATCACCTGGCCCAGATTTTCGCCTGGATTTCTCCAACCTTACCCCACCCAAGTTCAGCTTCAATAACTACTCTAGTTCTGTGGATTCCGCATCGACCGTCTTCACTGATAGTATGCTGCCCACACCCAACTTCGAACTTGCAGACACCTTGACTCCAATATCGACTCCTGGTAGCTTCACTATTATGATGAGAGAGCGGAAAGGTTATATCTTCGAGGGTCCTAGGGAGCCTCAAGATTATTTCCCAGCATACCTATATCCCCAGTCGGTGGATCCAGAGATCAAACGATCAGGACCTATTAAAATCCCACGAAGCCCAAGCTCAGATCCAAATTCTATCTATATGGAATTAGATACCATAAACAGTGGGGAGGAGGGTCCAACTAGCCCTCATATTGTCAGGCCGACTAGCCTTCGAAGTTTCTTTACTCCCAAATAGTAGTAGTTATTCCTACCATCCTTGATATCTACACACGATTTTAAAATTTGCGACAAAAAATTACGCCGATTCTTGTATATATTATTATACCCTTATGCGCCAGTGTTTGGGTGTTGTATCACTTCGTTTCGATATTGTTTTCATAAAAGGCGTTAGATTTGTATATATGTACGGTCAGGAGTTTTATTGCATGAAATATAGAAGAATTATGAAGATCTTCCCAATATGTTTCGAGAATGGATTGCGAATACAACCTCCAAATTATCTCCGTCGTACTATCTCGACGACTCTCAAAATCTCCCCTTCTATTGGTCTAGGTAAGGTACGTTGGCGACCAACTTTCAGTATTCCATAAGACACCTTCTCGTAATGATGGATCATGCCACACTGAAACGTGCTGATGTAGGATCACGCCACGTTTGAAGCCAATTTTGAGTTCGGAAAATTATTATTCCATGGCTCAAGGATATACCGCCGATCATTTGCCTCGATGGCTATTGAATGACATGAGAATTTGTGATCGATCCACGTCTCGGCGGATGTTGATTATGTATGTAGCCCTGAACCGGTTTCTTTCTTAAAAGTCGCAAAGGGGGGGTCTCCGAAATCGTGCCCATCAGTATATCCTGTTAGTCGCTGCGATTGTTGGCTCGATCCGGTTGATAGGTATTCCGAGAATGATGGAAGTGCTCGGAATATAGCGTTCGTTCAGTACGGCTGGTAGCTAGATCCAATTTGAGGGATACTGAACGAGTAAAACTAAACTGAGTAGGCCATGGTGGCAGTTATCACTTTTAAGTCAGCACGTTTCGCAGTCGTATGTCAGGTAAAATAGGGGAAAGCGCATGGATTGATCTTGTCTCGTGCCCGATCTATCACGCATGTCGCGGCGGTCGGAGAATAGACCTCCACGCGAGGGCAAGTTAGAACGCCGGTGATAAATCCATTAACAATAACTAATACAGAAGGCCTCGTTCCAACAGATAGATATTACAGTACTCTGAGCACTTAAGCTAAGACCCTGTGAGGTATGTCTTGTATTTTATCTAAAAGTCTATAATCGTCGCCCTGTCGCTCTTCGATCGCGAAAGTATACAGTTCGTCGTCGTCGCAAACACACTCTTGTCGCCCCCTTACAAAAAACTAGGTCTTTCATCGAGCAAGGACAATTTATAATGGTAGTGCTAAGAAGCCGCCAAAACAACCGGAAAGTCGTAAAAAGTCTTTCGTAGCTTCATCGTCTCCGCCCGTACGCCGTAGTCTTAAGCCGAACTCCTCCCGGTGTTAAGGTAAGACCTATAATCGTGATAATTCCACGCTGGAGCGCGAAATATGTTAAGGCCAAGTTTATATAGGGTAGAGACCTACCAAAAAAAGAAGGAGTAGGAAAGTGGATGGAAGAACCATTAGTGTTCATGGGCCCATGGACATAGTATGCTTAGGTGAAAGGGGTCAGAAAGATTTGCGAAACTGTCTTAATGAACGTCATTGTGCTGAGAAGATTTGAAAGCAACGGGTAGTAGGAAATAGCGAAAGATGTTGAAGGATCATTATATGGCCAACCTTATTCTTTGAAACTAATTTTTGGCTCATTAGTAAATGTTTCTTCAGGCGTTCGTAGTAGTTCCATCTGCTGTGCAGCTCCCCCCGATCGATCATGGAGCGTTGTGTTGGGTTCTAGTAAATTCTATTCCGCTGCTGGCTTCTGCGTAGTGCTTTCCAGCTTGAGCGAATGAACCGCTCTAAATGAAAGAGGATAAATTAGATTATTGATACCGAGAGCATACGTGTATTCCAAGGAGTCTCTGCGAGTTAGCGATTATTGTTGTAGGCCATCTGGTCAACTGGTTGGAAACCCGGGATATCAACGAGCCATTCAAGGCTTCAAGAGACGATAGGAGTACCGTTCGAAACTTCTAAATCTTTCTTTGCTGCCTCAATAGCCACCGAGAATTTACCTTCCAATTAGGTTGTATCTCTAGGCTAGCTCTTCGTGGAACCGGTGGTATATTCGTCGGCATTGGTCGGATAGGTATGTCATCCTTCGCTGCGTTTTTCCCATCAACTTCAAAACTTTCGTAAATCCTGCCAGTATAAGGAAGTCCCCATGCGTGTGTCTCGAATAGCTAAAAGTTTTTCTTTCCTCGTGGGGTGTAAAGAGTTGGGGTGGGGAGGAAGGCAAAAGAAAGAAGATATATTTCTTTGTCCAGCCGCTGCGTGGGCAAGAAGAACAGGTCAGAGGGAATATGTCATGAGACATACGATTTTAATTCTAGCGGCAGATGGGGAAAATTCAAGGTCTTGGGCCGGCCTAGTCTATCCATGCTGACAATCAAATGTCACAAGCTGGTGTTTGTGGCCTGTTTGGGTCTGGTTTTCGGTGCAGAGCTATTGGGGGGTCCCGTCAGGTTGAATGGATGAACGAATTAAACCCGAGATAGTAATATAATTCCAACGCTCCGAGAATTCCACAGGGTCTACAGGTTGATCAGCTTCCTTGCTCGCATGATCCCGAAGTCGGTCAATATTTGCGGGCCCCACGTTGCTGTCTGCATGTTAACTGAATTGAGATAACTCCCAAGGTTTCGGCTGCATGCGTCATCGCATACAGAGACATTCGATTTCTCCTCGATACGAATACAAGATGAAAATTTTGACATTTGTGAAGGTAATATGACAAATTATCATGCAAGCCGGTTACGTATATTTTGCGTGTGAGTTTCTCGAAGCTAAGAAAGCCCCCAATGCAAAGGTGGGTGGTTATGATCGTGGGGTTTAGCTTTTTTTTTTCCCTTGAGTAAAAATTTCCCTCCCATCCCCAGCTATTTCTTTGCGCTTTTTCACATTTCGAAGGGACAAGGCTTTCCACTCAGCCAACAAATCCAACAAGGAGGGACCGAAGGGAAACAACAAGCACCCAGCGGACGAAATGAGGTAGCAGTCGGAACTTTGGCTGGTCGGAGCTATACTGCTATAGGAAAGGTCGGCTATGATCTGAGACGAAATGAGGCTCCACTTTCCAAGGAAACTTTTCCCTGATAGGTGGTGGCTGAATATTTCACCTAAAATGTTCGGTCGGGGAGTTGCTCAAGACAGAATCCACGAGAAAAGCTCATATTTGGAAGTGAAAAGCCGTGATGGTGTCGCTGGTCGCGTTTTTTGCATGTTGAGAATTAGCCATGGAGTGTAGAATGTAAATGTGCATGTAATGTGGCTGGAATTGGCCAATTGGGCTAATAACCTGGTCGACGCATAGCTAGTCGCCAGACTTGTAGGAGGGTGCCACACGAAAGGGCTGTGGGCAGGGGCCTGCACTTGCTGCTTGGAATCTCTCAGGAAATTTCGAAATCCGAATGTAGAAGTATCTACGAGTTCGAAATCTGGAAAACTTTACAGGCTCCAAATTATCGACATCGGTCTTGCTGTATACCCTGGGAAACAACGCAAAATGGACTGTTGGAAGTTGGGCCAACATTATTAACGGCACAGGCATTCGAAAATGACCCTCGTCATTCCCATAAACAAGACACTAAAGCTCTGCACGAAGCCGTAGAAGGAAAGTTAGTTCCGCACGGCATGGGACGCTCGATTTACAGGGTGTCAGCATGCGCAACTAATGCCGTTAGTAACTCCCACAGACCGCCACAACTCGCTTGCAAGTTTCGACGCCTGCCAATCTTCTTTGTATCATAACGCCGGTATCTATGCAGGTCTGAAACTGTTTATTTCTGATGCAGCACCTATTCCGCGTGGTCATCATTGTCAAATTTTCCTATCCCATTACTTGCGCCTTGAACATTAGTCAAAATCCGTAATGTCACCGGTGCACCAGTCGGATGCGGCCGCTTTTGCCGCTTTCTGTTTTGGCACTGAGCGAGAGGACCGGTCGACCTACCATAGAGAGAATAATCGATTCAGATACTGATAGAAAAGGTACCTTTCGCTGTGACTAACTGTGCCCCCACTTGCATGCTCCACACAGAAACACTAGGGAGTTTACGGCGCCGAATTCGTTTGTGGCAAGTCTGACCGGACGTTCAAGCCTACAAATTCACATGAATATTCTCCTTATCGCTCTTCCCGATGTGATAAATAGCTCACTTGGGGCACGGGTGAATATTTCCAACTCAAAGTGCGGTTACACGAAGCAAGGTTGGTTGACGTGTCAGTAACCTCGAAGCCTGAAGATATGTGTTGGGTATAGATCTAGATGGCCGGTGACGTTTTGGAACTCGATCGATAAATTTATAAATCAAAGTAGTCAAAGCGTCCTTTCAGTATAAGAAAAATAGGTGGCATGAATTGCCGTTGACAATCACTCTATTCTCGGGGACATTATGCTTTTACGGAAATTCATGTTATGCTTTTGGATGTTCTCAAAAGGGGAGCTCAAGCTGAAGGCTGAACTACTATCTTGCCGGTTCCGCGGCGCCAGGATCATGATCATTATTTGCATATTGATTCCTTTAGATCTCAAAATGTTACTTCGTACCTATAGCTACTTGAATAGCCTTTAAATTTCAACACTTTACTTTTGTAAAACTTCCTAGTAAGCGCTGCCGACAGAGAATGTCTTTTCAAGTGAATGCTATTTGCCCTTAACTGCCAGTACCGCTAATCTCTGAAACACATTCATATGCATGTATCGAGCTTTGAGTAGCTCGGTCCTTGGCAGGCGCGGGGGCTGTATACCCATCTATCTCATGTCAATAACCCCACAATCGATCTGGTCATGCGACGTCAAAACAAAAGGTACCTTAGCTCTGGAAGTTTGAAATCTACCGACACGTATATCGATCGACGTTTATAGGCAGCTTGGGCATGGAGTATATGCAAGCGATGATTGGGAGCTAGGTTGCCAAGTGCTGGCAGGAGCGCCCGTTATGTATGTGCATGGATGAAGGGTTTTCGGTGCGCATCGAAGGAATCAAAACTGCATGAGCGGCACAGAGCCTTGATACCCCGCACTAAGATATCTTGAGAAGCTACCAAACGGTGTTGGTGTTGTCACCAGGTATCATTAATTGGCTTCGTGGATGGAAAAGTTGCCGTCGTGTGCTGATAGGGGATTCGCACGGGAAAAAAGGATCACGGAAGGCGAGGAGGAATAAGAAACATCTCGATTGGAAGAAATGTAAATTCTGCGGAGAAAACCGACGAAATTTGTCTATAAAAGGGCCTTGAAGTCCCCCATCTAATTTGACTTCTCTCTTCATCAGACAGATATCAGCCTGCCTAAGAATTACAAAATCTCCCAAACTCGAATTATTTTCTTAAGCTTTTAAAGCCCAACCCTCGAGACCTTCTTCGAAATGGATCCATGCTCTTGCACCTGCTGTGGTGGCCAATGTGGTGCCTGCTCTTGCACAAACTGCACTGTATGTTAAACAAACCTGGCCATACATAATTATCTTCCATTATGAAAATAATCACTACTAACATGGAACCAATAGCACTAAATGGCTTAATGTTAAGTCTACGGCCGTCCACGACAAGCTTATACGGCAATTAAACCCTCTACCTCCTTTCCACATCTGCCCTTGATGTGAATTCTTGCAGACAACAATCGAGTCTCGGTCTCCTGAACTTCTCTCCTTCCATTGCATTTCAGTTCATTCCGGTTCTACAATTCCGATCTTCAGTGTCCTTTTCGAAAAATGATCTACCTGAGTACTGGTCTCTTGAGGGGTTATGATGGGAGCTTGGGTTTTGGTTGGGCAAACCTAACTGCATGTTAATTAATTAAAGTTGGAATTGACAAATCAAAGATATCCCCTCCGAAGCCGCGTTAGTGATATATTGTGTGTGTTTTTTCGATTGGAATCAGTTTTAGCTAGATATTTAGCATGTTGTAGGCATTCCGTAAAATTCAACGCTACTTTGGCAGCAAAGAGCTTTGCAGACGTATCAAGTATTAAACCGTGTTTTCGATCTACAAGTATGAAGAACCTTGTGATTTTATGCCACGCTTATAGAATATTTTTCAGACTCTTGAAATCGGCTTAAGGATGAAAGCAAGAGTAGTATGATAACAATCAGAAGATTGAGGGGTTATAAAACGTGTACGGGTGGTGTGGCTCGCTGCGTCATGTCCTCGACCGCCGGGGGACCGCGCTTGAACGGCAAAGAGTATATGGAGAGCCCTCACGCTGAAGAATCTCCATAGCAAATGATAAGTTTTGGGT
Organism: Orbilia oligospora ATCC 24927; assembly: GCF_000225545.1. NCBI lineage: Eukaryota > Fungi > Ascomycota > Orbiliomycetes > Orbiliales > Orbiliaceae > Orbilia > Orbilia oligospora. Next base: position 2,002,342 of record NW_011645635.1, on the reverse strand, counting down.
AGTCGTTGTTTTGACGCAGATCCATCGGTTGGAGTATGATTTAGCTTGTGTTTTGTGCTTGGCTTCAAGGAAGATCTGGTGAGCCACGTCGATCATGCTATCAAAGATTTCCCCGCCCTTTTCTGCTAATTCCATCTTGAAGATCTCCGGAAGATTAATATAAAACACTGGTAATCGATGACCCCCATCACTTTCCTTCATTCGAATGTGGTATTGAATGTTGTTGGTGAACTCCTCTCCGAGGTACCACTTCATGGAGCCTAATACCTGTGTGGTTTTAACTCCAGAATTGCCTGAACTGGATACGAATCCTGGAACTTGGTGAAGCAGGTTGAACTCGATTCCGTTTGGGAGTAGCTGAAGGTTTAAAGAAAGACCAAAAGTTTGCCCCGCTGCTTCTGGCAAAATACGGGTCCAATTCTGAACCTCAGGCTCCCAGTAAAAGACAGCAACTTTGTCGAGAGAGGTTCCTAAATTGGGAAAAGAAAAACCAGGTTTCGAAGTACGTTCTAGAGTTGAGAGAGCAGTGTTTTCGTCTGGAGTCTTTTCCCCAAGCATAGTTTTGGGGTGGGTTGTCGGAGTATGGCTATTTTTTGTGACGTGGGTAATAGTTGGGACCTTTGAGTTTTTCAAAACTGATCAGTGGCATCCGGCTTCGAGGATACCGGGGCCGGGATCTTACCTGGGTATTAGCAGTAGTATTTGGAGAGCTTAGCTCCGCGGACCTGCTGTTAGTTTCAACATTGTCGATATCGATCCAAGGCAAGATACGTTCATTGACGCCTAGCCACATTGACTTGCCTGACCAAAGTACTGTTAAAGGTTCATCTTCAGGTTCGAGAATCTGGGAGGTTTCTAGTCTGAGCCAGATCGACCCTCCCTCATTTTGGAAGCTCAGAACTTTAGACTTGGCATCGAGCATACCCTTTAACGCTAATTTAGCACCACTCGCAAATCCGAGAGGGTTAGAAGCATTTAACTCCGTTATGTCGACGCCAAAAACGAGGCCGCCGTCCAAAATTCGAAAATCAAGTCGCAAGCATCTACCGTCAAGGGGTCGACGTGTATCACGTGGAACTTTCTTCACGTTATAAAGTATGGGGCCAGCTTTAGGGGGTTTTCCGAAAACAAGAGAGGCAACTCTTCCAAATTGTGGTTTTGAGGGTTCGTCTAGCGGTTCTAGCTGAGGGGTATCGAGCTGCTGGATGGCCATAAGATGGACTCCACTATTCCTGATAGCGTATCGCACGCCAATCAGTGAGTCCAACTTCTCGTTGAGGACTTGAACCCAAGACCTTGTCTTTCCATCCCACAGACTTAATTTTGCTGGAGGAAGTTTCCCGTACTCCTCGGATATAACGAGAGGCAAGACTTTATAGCCAGTTTTGCCTCCGTCCGTTGCATCATAGCCTAGAGACGCCATGGTGTTAAGCCTACCGTTTAGAAGGCCTAGGTGTTAGCAACGGTTTCTTCTTAATCAGAATAATCGTGATGACAAATGGATGACACTGAAATAGAACGATTGAGAAAGAAGCTTCTAGGCATTCTTTCGTTGTCGCTCCTCACCATTCACCCTGGGGAGATAGTTCTGAGCTACCCCAAATACGAGCAGAGGTGTAGGTTCTGAAAGGGGACCAAGAGGGTCGAGGCCCACCTGCTAGGGCTTGGAAAGAAAAGCAACAAATAATCTGGTGACGTGAAGAATGAACTAATGATAGAATTGATGATATGGGTGTGGACTGATGATGAAAGTTGATGAGGGTGAGGTTATGGAGTGATGATAAGAAGATGGTGGGAGGTGAAGCGGCGAAAACATTGGTTTATCCCGCTCCTTATTCAAATATGAGGTCCAGTCTAACCTGAGAAGGGCTCACAGTTAGGTACTTAGTAGTCTAGTTGTTTAGGGTACTTAGTACTAGTTAGGACCCTTCCAGTTTCGCGTTTAGCGTCCCAAACAAAGATTATACCCACCTCAGCATGGCTCATCTCGTAAAACCCTGCTACAATCATCTCTAACTGCCACTAGAACATCATCCCTAAGCAGTCCGACCGGTGCCTATCACCTCTTGTAGGCAACTGATATGGTATCTGCCAGTCTTAGATGAACTGATAGCCTCCATTTGGACTAAACACATGAGGGCAGACCCCGAACAACTGCGCCCAAGGACTCGGTTTATATGGCGGAATGTGCCTCACAGGCCAGACGAGGCTAGACATAATTTCCCATCGAATAAATAATAGGCAAAAACCCGGTCCTGGCAGCTGTGGCATCCTTATAGGTTGTATCGGTTCGTAATGCTCTGACAGGACTGCTTCGTTAGCGTTGATAATGCTTCAAGGCTACATCACGGAAAGCTGGTATATGAAATCTGCTATAGCCAGATATCCCCATTTGTTCCTTTCGAAATGTGGAGAGCTAACATATATGTACATACAAGTAGTAATACTTCCGTGGAGTTCGTGATATTGAGACCGCATGGCCCAAACTGAGCAAGCAAAGAATCTTGGTAGAAGAGCCTGTTCAAACAAGACGATAGCTATCATTTAGTTTTGCATTCACTCCGGTCATAGGGCCAAACTAAGTGGGAGCTCGCCAGCACAAGAAATGTCACCGGGTGCTGATGCATCACCATACCGGCCCTCACATACCAGCCAAAGCTCATCTTGTATTACCGATATGGTGGTCATACCTCTTCGTGTGGACCGCATCTGCAATACGAAACTAGGCCGTACCATATCTCAAGGCTGGAAGGTTCGAAAAATATACCTCGCTGGTTCGGAAGGAGTCGATGTACAGCTACTTCGAAAGAACAGCGACATATACAGCACCCGTGCAGCATTTTTGAATTCCCAGCACCGAAGCTCTAGGTTGACGACAGGCGGTTGCATTGTATTATTCGAATAACGGCACAGTATAAATCCCTACGTGGTTGAAATTCTGTTTCTGAAGGTTAAGTTGCTCTCTGTGCTTAGCCTTCTGGAAGGAATGAATTTTAGTAGTGTGTTTGGCTTTGCTTGATTGACAAATCAACTTCGACAAACTGCTTTTCCCAGCCGAAATATTAAAACCTACCTTCAATTTTTTTAAATTCCGCGCTAAAGTTAGCAAGCATACAATGCATGGAACTTAGTAACTCGAATATTCGAACTTCATAGTATAAAAACTTGACAAGCTGCCCATAAATGTATAAGTTCTGAACCTGGTATAGCACCTACTCCCATCAGGTATAAAGTTGGTCATATGGCTTCAGGATAAAGCAATTCTAGTAGCTGCTTGCCAGTTCCAAAATCAAGTCGTACGTTCCACGGCCACTCGATGGTTGAGCAGAAAACGTTATCATTGCATTGCATGGCCGGGATGTTTAAGACAGTCTTGCCAAGCAGCCAATACGAAATGCAGGCCGGGGTCAAAGCAACCGATCCACGAATTCGAAATAAGGCCCCGCCTCAAAAGTCCGGCGACCCATGATTATGGTTACTTCGTTAACCCGCAATTGCGGAGTTTTTGGTCAGCTTCAGCTATGTTATATGTCAGAGATATTGGGAATACAGTATGCTGACCAACCCTGGATAATTGAACTCCAGATTGGCCACAAAATAGTCCATTACTCAGCTTATGATTTTTTCCGCGGGCCCACAATTACCCCACTGCTCCATTACTCCATTACAAAGAATAAAGTCGCCTTGGTGGCTTCGCTCGCACAATTGTGTCTAACTATGTCGAGGACGAGACTAAATGTGTTATGTTTCTGCATCAACTACCCGAGCCAAATTGCGGGGAAACCCCCAATGACGCCTGAAAAGTGCCCCCACGAACCTATCAGCCAAGTCATAGGCCAAGCCAATCTTTCCATCTTCTTTCCTAGATTTCATATCCTCGAACCGATAACATGCCGAAATTTCTACCAGTTCTTCAATGAATTACTTGAAAGCTTTCCGAAGTCTCGCATGAATGCGAGAACGCCTTGACTCAAATATTGAGCTTGCTTGTAGTGTATACATGCACTAGGTAAAATGTTTTTCCACCATCGATCGGATTGAGTATGTTGGCTTCATAAGTTTCTCAATTTACATTGAATCTCGGTACGTACTGCAGGCTTTCTCGCTCCATGGGAAATAGCCATTTAAGCGGAGGCGCCACACCTTGAAATAAAATGGGGGAAACTAAGAAAGTATATAAACGAAAGGAAACCACAAGAGTTCTGCCGCCACAGATCTCGAATCTATAATCTCAATCCAATCCTTATAGCTATAACACCAGGGAAACAGCGCCTGAATACATGCCCGGCAGATGCCAAATCCCAACATGAACCAGGGTCGCCTTCGTCGCTCCAATTCTAATTTTTCATAATAGGTATATACCTACATCATCATCTAACAAAACAGCAATGAGGGTTTTTCTCAAGGTAGCTGTAGCACGAGTCAGGATCGGCATATAAATTCGGTGGATACGGTTTTTCGGCCCTTCGGCCGAATCAGGAAAAGCAGCGATTTCCCCTCGGTCTGACCGGTTAAACACCCCTACTCCCCAGGCCAGGCTGCATCGAACAAGCATTCTCCCGAGAAAAAGCCAACCTTCTCGCTTGCATGTAGCTTGATAACCCGGAAAATTGACCTTGTTGTATTTTTGTATCAAAAAGGGAAGGGCGGGAACGCCGAATATCGCTACCCTCCTCTAGTTCTGCCCACATTATTTAGGCGCTTTTTCTTAAGCCTTTTGCGGGGAAGCACCTCGTATGTAACCTTTCCCACATGAATGGCATTGTTGCATGTTGCAATTGCAATTGCAATTGTCTTTGGTTTTAACCGGGGAGGGCTGTCTCGTCTTAGTTTCTCGAATATATCGCATTATAACAATACCTTGGATGCCTGGGAATACTTATCCAGTCTTGGTTTTTCCCGTAGTTGAAACATGTTAACAGATTCACCGAAAACATGTTCCATTACTCATGTCCGGCGTCCAAGCTCGTATTCAATTCTCGAATCGATTCAAGACTTGCAGAATTAATAACATCTAATATTATATGAGGCCAATACGCATTATACCCAGGTTCCTAACAACGCCTTTCTCCGTCTTGGCCAATGCTGTGGCCGTGATAATCAGATCAATTGAGAGTTTTCCCTTTTCCCCTTTGGTCAAGTGCCTGAATGACATGGGAATGTCGACGATGTCCGACCTGTCGGCTCTTGACTATCCCTGCTAGTATTACTTAACTTCGTATTACTAAGGCGAAGGTAAGATATGTAGATTGACGGTCTAAAGCTTTCTGGGCCGCTGTGGAGAGAAACTTTCTCGTCCCCATGACCTTTCATCAACGGATCCACTTCAATTTCTGGGGAAGCTTCAGAAACAAAATATAGCTTGCTCTTTCGAATCCCTCTTTCCCTGTCCCCCTCTCTCATCGAGGTTTATATAAAGGCTAGGAGGGTAGCTTCCCTTTGCAGTTGAGCTCTCACCTAGCTATACCGGTAAGCCTGTCGATAAGCTTACAAGGCAAGCTCCCTCTTGCTCAAGGCTGATACCTCTAGATCCCCCACAGGCAAGAATTAGAACCGCCAAACAAAAAAATGGCTCCCATGGGTGCACAAATCGGTAACCCAGCCGATCCAATCGTGACGGCTTTGGTTGAGCAGGACAAGATACCATGGTACAAGAAGAAAAATCTTAGATACCTATACCTGATCATGTTCCCGACATGTATTGGTATTGAAATGACGTCTGGTTTTGATTCTTCCATGATGAATGGTATGTGAAAATTCCTATGTACTGCCGATATGGGGTCAGTATTCGATCTATAGAACTAACCCAAAATATTTTGTTTTGTCCTCAGGTCTTCAGGCAGTCCAGAACTGGGATGAATATTTCGACTTTCCTCGTGGTTCAAGACTTGGTATTTTTAGCGCTTCATACAACTTGGGAGCTATTGTCGGTCTTCCTTTCGTCCCAATGATCTCTCATAGGTGGGGAAGAAAATGGACAATCATATTCGGATCCATAATCATGATCATCGGGGCCGTCATTCAGGGTGCAAGCCAGAATTGTATGTCCAATCCCAGCCCCAGATTCGCCCGTACCTACCCCTTCAATGCTAAATTCCTTGGATATTCTAGTTGCCATGTTCACTATTTCTCGTATTATTCTCGGTTTTGGTATTCCCTATGGCATTGTCGGTGCTTCGGCACTCATTGGTGAAACGGCCTATCCAAAGGAAAGAGCAACCTTGACGGCTGTATTCAATGCATCTTGGTTCATTGGGGCCATCATTGCGGCTTCTATTACCTTGGGGACATTTGCCATGCCGAATACTTGGAGTTGGAGAATCCCAAGTTTCCTACAAGTCGTTCCGTCATTGCTGCAAATTATTTTCATGCCATGGATGCCTGAAAGCCCTCGTTTCGTAAGTGGAGTTCCTGATTAAACAGCCTCGATCGAACTCCTCCACTAATTTCAATATTTCATCTCGCAGTTGATCCAAAAAGATCGAATCGAAGAAGCCCGAGATTTCTTCATTAAATACCATGCGGAAGGCGACGCCGACAGTGAACTCGTCAAAGCCGAAATTGTCCAAGTCCAAACTGCGATTACAATCGAACTCGAACACTCCAAACTTGGCTGGCGAGAACTTTTCAGAACTCCCGGTAATCGTCGCAGAGCCACCATCACTGGTTTCCTGGGTCTCTTCACCCAATGGTCTGGAAACACTCTCATCAGTTACTACCTCGTACGGATTCTCAACCAAGCTGGCATCACCGAGAAGAGCACACAAACTAGAATTAATCTTGGAAGAACATGTTGGGATTTCTTGAACGGTACTATTATTGCTCTCAATGTGCCGAGATTATTGAAGCGCAGAACCGGATATTTTATCTGTACTATTGGCTTGCTCTGTGTATACGTCTCTTGGACAATTTCTGCATCCCAGTACGCACAGACGAAACACCAATCCGCTGGTTATGCCGTCTTGGTTATGATTTTCTTGTACAGTCCGTTCTACAACGTTGGTTACAACTCTTTGACATACAGTAAGTTTCCTAACCTATGTTCCATCAGTGGTTCGCTTTGAGGGATACTAATTATGTTACTAGCTTACCTTGTCGAACTTTTCCCATACCACATCAGAACAAACGGAATTGTGAGTGTCACCTGCCAGGAATTCAAGCCTCTGGCTCATACTAACCCCGTTCTTAGGCATTTTTCCAAGCTTTCGGCAGATTAGCTGGCTTCTTCAACAACTTTGTGAACCCAATTGCCCTGGAAGCCATCGCATGGAAGTATTATATCACTTATTGCGTCTGGCTCGGCTTCGAAATCATCTTCGTCTACTTCATGTTCCCAGAAACTTCGGGACGTACTCTCGAAGAACTAGCCTTCTTGTTCGAGGGTTCTGAGAACAACGACATCCTGAGCAAGGCCACCGAAAAACAACTTGGCGACAATATTCACCTTGATGATGTTCCAGTTGTTGGAGGTCAGAAGGATGAGGAGAGGCCCGCTGTCCAGGAAATCGAAGCCACTGTGAGATAGGGAAGGTATCGGCCGGCCGGTGTCCTTTTTGTGATATGAATGTTATGAGTTAAGATTACATTTTATTTCATATTATACTTGTATATGGAGCGCATAAGATCTTAAGAGAGCAAAACTAGGAACAAATTGGTGGTAGCACAGGAAATTGAATGAATTGATATGATGGGACTGGATTGGAACCAGTCAACAAGTCAACACAAATCTTTGTTGCATTTCTCCATATATCGAATCGATACGTGAAGGATGTACTCTTGCAATCAAATAGCGGCTAACAACAGCCTTGCCACGCCTGCACGCCTTTCACAGTATACGTACATAGTATGGAGAACCAATGAGTTTTAGTTTATCTTATTGAATTCAAGGTATAGAGCTGCCCGCAGTGAATAAAGCTTGCGTCTCTTTATATTAACCAAGCGTCGCAATTGCGCAATTGAGGCATAAGGAACTAGGATGTGATGGCAAGGAACATTGAACCTAAAGCTGACCGGATTAGGTTATACAAGGGGATTGATAGATAGTAGATGCCTACCTAGGTAGATATGTACAGTCTAGAACTATGTAAAGGTATATGATGTCTATATGAAAGGATTCCTCTAGAAAGACCTCCAACTAATATCTGTTCCACCGTCCCCTCGTTGGACCCCACTCTTTGCGCTATGCTCTCCACTCTGTGACAGCGCCTTCCCACGAATCTTGTTCATTCTTGGGTACATCGAAGTCTCCGATAGCTTTAAGCCCCTGGCCATCATAATACCCTACCAACCTCCTTCCATTGCCCCTCCAACAATCTCCACAAAGTCTCTTCAACCCCAACCTTTTCACCTCCTCCTTGGCAATATTAAGCAGCGCCGAGCCTGACCCTTTAGCAAGTTTCCCAGCCCTATGGTCTGTCATCAGGAAAGCAAGAAAAATGAACGGATCCTTCTCATCCTGCTCCGGTATCACCGAACGAACGTACTCCGGTGACCTTCCCTGAAGTACCATTGCTCCGACGGGTATAGTAACTATCTCTCCTTGTTCGTTCGAGTATCTGTCTGCCAATGCGATAGGTATATCCTCCCTTTTGATATCGATTTCTGCTACATAGGCCTTATCCCAGTCTAACGGTGGCACTCCATGCTCCGATAGTACCTCCGGGGATGAAATGGGATACTTTTGGGAGGATAAATCGCTGTCTTCTACCATCTTCTTAACTTTGCTGACAGCGCCGGGTAGGTTGCTAGGAATATATTGCCATTGACTTGTACTCCCAATCGAAGCGAGGTAGGGAAGTGTGGAATCCCAAGCTTCGACGAACCAGCGGTCGTCACCAGCCGCAAGGGTGGCGGGGCGGAACTTGAAGGTATTCGTTGGGGACATATCTCGATACGAGTTGGAAATGTTTCAGAACTGTATATAGAGTATATCGGTATGTGTGTCGAAGATTATCGTGGCAACGGAGGAAGCCATTGACTGACTCACTATAACATTGTGAAGGGAGAGAGATCCTAGCTTTTGCGAAAGGATTCTCTGTCCCGATGTCGTTAGCTAGTTCGGCCGGGGTTCATTTCGCGTTCGGCGTTCGCAGCTTGCCGACGGGTTTTACATTGCATGACATGATTGAGGGGAAAAGGAAGTCTGGTTATGTGTTGAGCCCGGACTTCGAGAAGAGGACGAAGTTGGGTTTTGTGTTGTGGAATTCCACTTTGGTCGGATTTGCTCACAATGCACCAAAATTTGGTGCATTTTTTGGGCCCAGCGCGACAAACTCGGTGTGCTTGGGACTTTGGGCAACAAACTGGCTCGCAGGACTCTTAGGATAGTATATATGTTCTGTGTGCGCGCCCTTTACTTGGTGGGCTGGTTCTCGCAAAACTCTTTGGTGTTCTATTACGCATGAAGTATAGATACCTACCGGCTCGCGTTCGAGAGTTTGTCTTAATCCAAGCGGAATATTCCTAACTATGGTTCTGAAGAGAGGATTTAGGCATGCATGTGAAGTGAAGTCCTGCAGACGCATGCAGTCCGGATTCATACACTGGTGACAACGCAGCAAATACCGATGCAACCGGACTATCATGATCTCACTATTGGGGCGGGTTTCTGGGTGTCTCTGGCACCAGTAGCGTGCGTTCGTGATTTCATACCACCAAACCGAAGGACGCAGAAAAACGGTAACCTCTCCCTATAACCTTCATATTAGGATGATCTATAGTAATCATGGCACTGGGCAGGAATACCTCTCCAATATTGGAATGTAATACCATGCCGGCCAAAATTGGCAGTGCTATGTTGTTCTCTTCGCGAACCGGGCATGTCACCCGACGTTGCTTGTGCAACAATCTTCAGGCAGGGCAAGGGCATGCCTAAGGCAGGCCCATTCGGAGTTCAAACGCAGGGATGGATTACCCAGATCGGTGGGTTCTGCCTGTCACCAATCTGTCTTCCCCCGTGAGCAAGCCTTGAAAAATCCAGGTGGCGGTGGTGTCTGTAGCAAACAGTTTGCCAGTCGAATCAAACGGTGCTGCAACAGTCCAGTGCCCCTGAAGTAGGCATACCGGGTGAGATATGTCCCTCAGAGCAGTATATAAATATTTCGGTTGAGTTTGAAATAGGGATATATTTCAGGGCTTCCATATTGCTTTCCCCTTATGGCCTTGATCCCTTCTGTGCATTGGATTATTCCCATGAGTAGATTGGGGAAGGCAGAATTTTCTAGCGCCATCGGTACACATCTCGCCCTGTTGTAGACACTTCTTTTGCAGCGCTACAGTAAGGGGCAATCAGGAACCACAACAAACTCCTGGACGAAAATTGAAGCGCAGCACCCCTATGATCAATGTTGACCTAATCAAAGCGGCTTCAACCGATTGACATACCATCAAATCAGGATCTATTAGTGCTGCGTCTTTGGCGTAATTTGGTTGGTCCCTTCAAGGTTTATAAGCCGACCGTTTTCTATAACCCGCCTTCTACAGTTTCTAATAACCATCACATCTCAAAACAATATCATTATGCCCGGCGTTGCGGTTTGCCCAAGCACGCGGTGGAGCGAATTTCCTTTCTCGCAAGAGCACGAACGTTCGTTGAAGAGGTTTTTGCTCCCTCGTGAAAAGTATAGGCGGTACGGCTATCGGACCGGAAAGTTTAGCGAGGAGGAGCTTTTGCACAAGCATGAAGCGTACTGTAAAAGATGCGATGGTAAGTGCACTATTAAGTTGTGTATCGAAGTAGAGTATGTCATTAGAGTAAACTAACCTTCCCTTCCAAGCATTTGCTCTAAAGCCTGATGGCTCATTAGCTTACAAGCAGCAACTGCAATGTCGGATACATCCTGGGAAAAAACAACAACAGGTAGCTCAGCCTTGTTCCTTCGATAGAGCATACATTTCTTCTGTATAATAACCCTAGTTAGGATCAGATCTGGAGCTGCTGCCGCACGACGACTATCGAATATCCTGGTCAGCCCAGCGGCTGCCGCGTATTTTCCAGGCATGACTGGACTACCAACTCAGCTTTACCCCAAAAGTTCTGGGACTTGCATTATACCCCCCAATTCAAACCATCCGGTCAAAGAAAGCGAGCCCGAAAAGCTGTCTCATTAGATTGCGAAATGGCCACGAATAGATTCGACCATCCCGAGCTAATCAAGCTAACCCTGATCGATTTTTTCACCAAGGAAGTCCTTATCGACGACATAGTAAAGCCTCTGGTGAAGATCAAGAATATGATTACTCATATCCACGGAATCACCTACAAGGATATCATCTCAGCTTCGAACGCTTCAACAGCAATACTAGGCCGCGATGCAGCGAGACAAAAGATTTTTGAGTTTGTAGGACCAGAAACCATGGTTTTCGTTCATGGAGGGACGAACGACTTCTTGTGCCTAAGATGGTTGCACCCAGCTATCGTAGATACGCAGGAGATAGAAAGTCGAGTAAAGAGAATCGGTGATGATGAGCTGGATGGCTGGCTGGACGATGAAGGTACAGGCTTAGAAGCTATGTGCCGACTGATAACTGGTATACAGATTAGATCTGGGAGGACGAAGTACGGAAACGGGGTCCATGACAGCTTGGAGGACGCGATGGCCTGTCGAGAGCTGGGGATTTGGTACGCGGGTAACTTGAAGGGGGAAGTTGGTGTGGAGGATGCGAAAGGAGAGGTAAACGTACAGCAAGCTCCGACAGCGATTCCAGCAGAATCCATGCCGAACCGTCTAGAGACCGACCCGCCAGAGACCGACCCGCCAGAACCAATCACCAGCCTATCACCACTTGTCAAAGAGGGCCTGCAGTTCTGGGACTGCAAAGTTTGCAATCTAAAGGTGCCAAAGGTTGCCGAACAAGTCCATAGAACGGAGCCATCCCACCTTGCGACACTGCTTATGCTCGTGCAGCAGAAGGGAGGATAATATAGACTAAGGTTGTCTCGTCGCCAGACTCCTCAACTGTGAGACTAAGGTATACTCCTTTAAGGAAGGAGTTTTAGATTGGTATTTTAGTGCGGTCTTTCTTCCCCGTAGTTTTCTCTATAGTCTGTGATAGAAACCATGGTATCAAATTAGCTTCTACATGGTGGCAAGAATGTCGAACATGTATATTCTTATTTCAAATGGAAGATTTTCTCAGCAATGCAACTATAGGCTTTTCAATCTTCGTGACAATACAATGAACTTTGTAACTTGACTGTGATATATAATTTCTGCATCATAGCTAATTTCCCACATATTCCGACGAAGTACACTTGATGTCGATACGTATACTGGCTATCGATAGAGGACCGGTCTGCCTGTCATGTCTGACGTCCGTAACTGCTGTGCGTTTTTGATTTTGTGTTGCGTGTGATGTTTGTTGTTGTCGTTGGTGACGTGCCAAAACCGGCCCAAAGAATTTGTTTTGGTTTGCCATCCCATCAAAAACAACATCACCACCACCAACTATCGCCACCGTCTCCTCATACCACCACCACCACCACCACCGACTCCCAAATCCTTCGAAGACTTGTCCTAAATGCTATCTATCCTTAATCGCTATCATGGTCGGACGTCAAAAGATAAGACGCGGTCGCGGTACCGCTCGGAGAACTGTTTCTCGGTCGCCTGTGATCGGTGACACCGCTTCTAATATAAACAAGAACATCAATAACAACAACAATAACAACGATATCACCACCAACCATACCCCTCTCGCCCCACCTCCCGCTCTGCTAGAAGAACAACCTCAGGCTGCCCCTAAACTTATGCCGAAGCTTCCATCCTCCGGTGGCAGCTCTAAAAGGAAATTCGACGATATTGCAGAAGTTTCTTGGGACAGCGCAGATGACAAACCGTTACCAGAAGTTTCTTTTTCCGCCAATGCTTCAATCGTGACCGTATCGGAGCGCCCCTCCAGAAGGGTCCGGTCAACCTATACACTTGCTGCTAGTATCGCCTCTATCGAAAAAACAACTGGCACTCGCTCGCGACGAGCTGCTACTCTTGAGAAATCGGTTACTAGGAATCCATTATCATCAGGCTTCTCGAAACCGAACGACAGCGAAAAATTGGTTGTAAAGGCTCGTGATGGTCGGGAATGCTGGCTTTGTTCGCAATCGAACACTGTTATGTTAGAGACAGCTCACAATGTTGTCGCCTCTAATCGTGATCTCGTATGACTATTCATCCCATCTCTGTACGTTTGTGACTTCTGACTCATATGGGTTCAATCTAGTTCCTTAATTATCGTGATACCGTGGGAATTTTCCCTCCAAACCTTCGACATCTGGCATCTCCCCATAATCTCGTCACTCTCTGCAGGAACTGCCATTGTGTGTACGATTGCCAGCAACCTCGCTGGATTATCCTCCCAACAAACCTCCAATACTTTATCGATCACGAAACCGCAGACTACGAATCACGAATCAAAGCGGCTTCGGAAGGTCTTGTAAAACCCCGAAGTGTACCGACAGCTATCCAATACACCACGGCTTCCCCGACGAACCTCTATATGCCCTACTTCTTTGAAGAGTCCGTGATGCCGAGGATGGATACTAAAGATGTGGATAGCCGGTTCCCGAGGGCTTATGGTGGCGCGCCCACGACAATGATTTTGAAAGCGGGGCTTGGAATAAATCAGCCAAAAATAAAGGGACCTAAGAGCTCGTCTCCGCCATTTGCCACTGGTATTCCCGCCACTGTTCGGCATCAGGTTACAGCCCTATTTGAGCTCTGGGACAGAGATCCGCCGTCGCCGAGGAAACAGCCAAATCCTGCCGCGAAGGCTTGCATTAAGGAAGAAGACCAGCCACCAGGGTCAGAAGATGATGAGAACAGCCAAAGCGGTACGAAGAAGAGAAAATCTAGACCCAATGCTTCATGGAAGAAGAGGAAGACACCTCCATCACAGACGGTAGAGGAAGATCATCAAGACGAGCTAGCCGATATATGTGCACCCACAAAAAAGAAAGCTAGGATTGCACCAGCAGATAGGGCTGATCATTCTCCTGCCTCCCAAGCAACAACAGCTGCTACCAAGTCTGCTAGCCAAGACTCTCAATTCTCCTCCGTCGAGAGGAGGTACAATCTTCGCTCGCAGTACCGAACCCCACCCACATCTCCCGAATTTACAAACACGGCTCTTGTCAAAAAGGCTTCTCGCAAGTTGAATGCCGTAACCACCAAAAAAAACCTTACTAAAATCAACCGGGCTGGTTCTTCCAGTCGTGAGAGTGTTCTCGCGAAGCAGACAAAAAGAAAGATTGCTAAAACTAAATCGACTAAGAAAACCTCCAAGAAAGATGAAAAGAAGACGCGTTCTAAATCGCCAAAGGGGAAGGCAGCAGCTATAGCACCTCTCACCCCAAAATCACACCCCAGCCCTAACGATCCGATGCGAGGCAATGCCGTGGCCAATGCTGTGAAAGCAGCAACCAAGAAGCAAGCTCTTGGAGAATCACCACTGCAGCAAAGTGTTAAGCGTAGTGCCGCTTCTTTGTTCGCAGATGTCGCAGGAACTACTTCTGCGGAAGCCTTCTCCCTCGCCGAAGGTACTGGTGCCACCAAGAAGAGTATTAGCAAAAATATATCCAGTCTAGCACAACGTCTACCACCCGCCCAGTTTGATGAGAATCTGCCGGGCGAGGAAATGGCGGATTTCAATAGTGCTGCGAGCAATGTTGATTCACTTGACCCTCAATCTGGTGATTCTGACAAGGGTTGTGAAGATGAGCACGACGATGGTTATGCTTCGGATAGTGGGAGCGAACGGCCCGATAAACAAGACTGGGCTTGGGGGCCTGAGAATACAGCCAACGACGTAGTTGAAGCCTGCGTTGGATGGTTTGGTGTTGGGACTGTCGGGAATATTGCTGAATAACTATTTTTTTTGAAACGGAGTAATCTATTCCGAATAGCCTTATTAGGTTCGGGTAGGCACAACAAACATAACGTTATTGATTTTCGATTTATTATGATCTCGGAGGGAGTTTATGCTTTTAGTTTGGGCGACCTTTAAAAAACGGTCTGGGTTTTTTTTAAAATTTCTTTTCCAAAAAAAAGTTATGGGTTGCTTTTTTACGGACGGGATATTGTGTCATGGGTCAGGCTAGCATCCTTCGGAGTTTTGATTTTGCATCTTTGGGTTTCGGTTTCGGTTTTCTCTGCATGCATGGATGGCATTTCTATAGGCGTTTATTTGACTTGGTTTATTGCATAAGGTGTTTTATCACATTTATATGGCGTTATCTTTTTACACTACTATGTTAGCGTTCTTGCACAGTCTTCTTATTCTTGATGGTTCCTGGCATTATTTTACTCTAGGTATGGAGTCTCACTATTATTTTCCGGTCCGTTTAGTGTCTCCTGGGGAATGCTTCGCATTATTGTTCGTATCTGTATATATAACTGGCCCAGCTTTTTTCTTCCATCGACCTATACACATAAATCATATGTCCTTTATTTGATGGCTTAACCAGTATTCGATCGTTAGGACACATCGACAGCGAGCGTCCGTGCTTTAGACTACAATTAACCCGATGATAAATCAGATTCTATGGCCAAGGTTATATGGAAGCATTGGCACCGAGGCTCAATTGCAAAGTAGCCATAGATCTAGAAGTTTACAAGTCCGAGCTAGCTAAGCGGAGAAGGGTTTACTAGTATTTTATATGCCTAGCCCCCTTGCTAGGATGCATCGATGATCGCTAGCTGGGGTCAGCATTGTAAACATTGCTAATCTTTATATAAGTATCTCTTATATTTGTCCTGTACCCAGAGTTGGCATTGCTGCACAGACTTGGAATCCTCCCGGTCACCCTCCATGGCAATGTTTTAGGGGAACATAAACATTCGCATGAATGTTATTACGTGATTTAAAATGGGCGGGCATCAATTGATCAATATTATCGGGGGAGTAATATAATTTCTCCGTGGACCTTTGGTATCGATATCGTATGATCATATACACTTAGATTTCAACGTATAAGATTGCTCAAATTCTAGTATCACTGCTAGCATCATGCTAGGGCCCTAGGGCCCTACGTATACGGTTAATCTATGGTCTTATATAAAATTCAATATGTAACTATAGCATCGCATCAGTATGTACACGTGCACAGCGCTGGATTCATGAATGTGCCACACACATTATTGGCCTGTACAGCAATTGTTTTACTAATTGAGCATGAGAAAGCCGGGGCATCCTATCTTAATGGGCAGTGGGACGACAGGTCACGTCGATGTGTCTCCCACGCAGTATCAACTAGTTCCGGGACCGATTGGATAGTATACAGAACAGTATAGTAATCAAGATGAATACAAAGCGTCTTCGCTGTTAACATTGCATATTTAACATGCGTATGGAAATGACTTCCATATTGACAACAATCACGCGACAACCAATATTATATTAATATGGTGAAGTTCTAACCCTTATATATATGGCTTACATTATGCATAGTACTTAGATACAAGCCCCGGCCGGGAGGACGCTATCGGGTAAATTGTGGACCCCCGGAAAATCCCCTTGGCAAGAACATGAGTTCGGGTAGTACTTGCATCGCATAGTAACTATAAATCAGTCCAGGCCTGGGGGCTAAGTCTGTCCTATCAGCTTCTAATTGATAACAGAAAATATCGAATGCAATGTATGACCGTTGAAATGGTGGCTGCCACGTCTAGATTTTGGCAATATTGCAATATCTCCGTAAAGGTTGATATCGATCTATTTAATTCTCCTACCGCGATGAATCCGTCCGAAGGTTCTTTTTATTTGTTTTAAAATGTTATCGATATCTATATATATCTAGCAAGGATTTGAAAGTTTGAGGGAAATTACAAGATTATGGATTATAATACCAGCGTTTTAGCTTGTGGGGTGGTCTGTGCATATACGTGCATACATGAATCTCCAAAACGTCTATACATATACTTATACTACAATATATTGATTGATGCCTTGAAGTAGCGATTCGATGGGTTTCAAAACAATATCGAAGTTTCTTTCTTTCTTTCTTTCTTTTTTTCTTCTTAATCCAATGTGTGTATGTACGTGTAACTTACGTGAAGGAGATCCGATACTCGGGATTTAGCATCCGATGTTCCTAGTAGACCTCCATAGCTATCGATGCAAGTTCCACGGACGAGGTGGGGCCGAAAGAGATCCAAACCTATAGCGCGAGCGAGTGAGCGTGACGCTTACCGTTTTTCTCAGTGAAGAACCTAGCTGTTGTGCGTTTTATATCAAGGGCAATGCTAGTCAAGATCTAGGTGTGTATACATGTCCAGGTTTATACAACTGCTTCATAATGTAAACGCCAGAGATATTAATATATTTGCTTACTTAAGTATGGGTTCCTACATTGTCAATCTTCAAGAAAAAATGTAATCGTTTGCCTTACCGAAGATTTTGCCTAATATATGCATGGCAATTTAATCGAAGACTGGACGCGGACAGGCTTCGGGGCACCCCTGCTATAGTTTCCCACGGAATGAGATAGTCCGAAGAAAGTTCTTAATATAAATTCATCTATCCCTCATCCTAAAAGCTTGAGAGAGCTTATTTTGAAATTTGCTTCCCGTGGTTCCGTACCAGGCTTCCGATCGAGAAAGGGGCGGGGGAATTAGGGCATGTGGTTTCGACTGAACAGCGAAGGTTTTCCAAGGAACAGGCTTACTTGTCATTACCATGCCTCACTCACACAGCAAAGCTCGCTCACGAGGTATCTAGCAAGGAACCAGCAGGTACTTCGTAGTCAGTAATTAGATTGTGGGGGGCAGGAACTGGAGCAAACCTACGCACCTCTCGTCAACGATATTCCGGCATCTGAAACGAAACCGTCCCATATGCCATTGACACCCTTGTCGCGAATGATGTCGAGAACCACATGACAATCACCGAAGGTCCATGGAATATTCCGTACGCCCATATTAACACAGGAGCTTCCATGGGTTGCAACTAATTGTCTGACCACGAACGGTTAGGCGGCCTTGCGATAGCTTGGGCACCTTGGTTGAGCGGTGGAGCTTTGGTTCGGAACCTGTTCCCGCTTGAAACAGGCTACGGGCGAAAGAGGCCCTGGCGCACTTGCGCAAGACCTCCCTTCAACACTTTTTCAGGCCGCACGACCTGGTGTTGGGCGGTTGGTAGTGGTTATGGAAGCCGATAGTGGACGCTATCTGGACGACTGGGAGTGGAGATTGGAAAGGAATGCAAGATGAGGCGTCATGAGACCACTGTCAGGGTGTCTATCGCGATCTCTTGAGTTTGGAGGGTTGATCGCGATTGTGGGTCGGAGAGTGGTATATAACGAGTACGTCTTCTCGTCTTTCGATTTAAATCTCTTCTATCTCAACATCATCTTACTTACTTACTTGCATACATAGTAATATACAGAGGTGCTTGATAGGGGGTCGCTTTTTTTATATTTCACTTCGTACAGAATTCGAACCATCATGAAGGTCGAAATTGCTGCTTTGATTGCCGGCGGTGCCGCGCTCGCTTCTGCCCAGCAGTCCGTCTGGGGACAATGTATGCATATGCTCTGATCCTCAACCTCCAACTGCCCGATATCATGATATCGTAATGGGACGTTGCTAACTAGTAAATTTAGGCGGTGGTATTGGATGGACTGGACCGACTACCTGTGCCTCAGGAAGTTACTGTTCTTCGTATGTGCATATCTCTTCAATTGACATAGATATCTATAGATATAAGGAAGACCATATACTGATGATATATATGATGCATACAGATTGAACCCCTACTACAGCCAGTGCTTGCCTGGAGCCCAGACTACCACTGCTGCCACCACTACTGCTAGCAGGACTACCACTTCTGCCAGCAGGACTACAACTAGTGCTTCGACTACCGCGAGGACAACTACTCCAACCACAACCCTCAGGACTTCGACTACTACTACCCGCACTACTACCCCAAGTGCTTCACCAACTACCGGAACCAAGAAGTTCGAGTATGTTGGTGTCAACGAGTCTGGTGCTGAGTTTGGCGAGAACACCATCCCTGGTGTTTTGGGCACCCATTACACATGGCCATCCCCATCCTCGATCGATTATTTCACCGCTCGGGGCCTCAATACCTTCCGTATTAACACTAAGAGTATGTATAGTATCTTTGATATAAAAGGGTACATGCTATTGTGGATCGTTTGCTAATATAGGTGTTAATAGTGGAGCGTATCTCTCCTCCATCATCTGGCGGTCTCACCGGCCCCTTCGATAATGCCTATATCTCAGGCCTCGACACTATTGTCAACTATGTCACCAACAAGGGTGCTTATGCCATCATCGATCCCCACAACTATGGTAGATTTAACGGTGGTATCATCACCGATACCAATGCTTTCAAGACATGGTGGACCAACATTGCCAACCGTTATAAGAATAACCCACGTGTCATCTTCGATACAAACAACGAATATCACACCATGGACCAGAACCTCGTTGTTGCCCTCAACCAGGCTGCTATCGACGGTATCCGTGCTTCCGGTGCTACCAACACCATCTTTGTCGAAGGTAACCAATGGTCCGGTGCTTGGTCGTGGCTCTCTGTCAACGCCCCAACCATGATCACTCTTAGAGATCCCCTCAACAAGCTTGTCTTCCAGATGCATCAATACCTTGACAGCGACTCCTCCGGTACCAGCGAGACCTGTGTCTCTGCTACCATCTTGAAGGAGCGTCTTACTGAGGCCACCAACTGGTGTCTCCAGAACAACGTCAAGTGTATCCTCGGTGAAGTCGGCGCCGGTAACAACAGCCAGTGCAAGCAGGCTGTTCAGGACGGTCTTACTTATGCTTTGAACTCTGGTGCCTGGGTTGGTGTTCTCTGGTGGGCTGCTGGTCCATGGTGGGGAACTTATTTCCAGAGCATCGAGCCACCAAATGGTGCTGCTGTCAGTGCCTACGTTCCTATTCTCCAGTCCTTCGTTTAAATTTGAAATTTAAGCGGGGGTAGGTGAAAAGGGCTTTAGGGGGGTGATCTGTAAATAAGTGTTAAGATAGGAAATGGCGAATTGTAGATACTTTTGTCGCTTTTGTTTTGTTCAAAAGGTTGTATATAACTACGAAGGCGGGGACTGGGATTCGATTGACTGTATATACTTTCTTAAAGAAAATTATCGATTGACTGGTCATTCTTTGCGATTTCAATAATTTTGAGTATGGATGCCTAGCACGTACTCGGATTCGATCTCAAACGTACACCTTGCGTGGTCGTCAATTGGCAGTGCATTAATGCTGAGCCTCGTCTTAGAATATATTTAGAAGTTTGGCGGAAGGAAAATTAGACTAGCGTAAGAGCACAGGCTAATGCTTTCAAACCTACCGCTCACATTCATACTATCGCGCTGGTAATAATATAACTTTACAAGTTGCGAACTGGGATGCAAGCGCCCATAGCCTGACTTTTGTGTACCAATACCAATTATTAATTCATGAAGAATTAATTAGCCGAAAGAATTCTTGTACAGAACGTCAATAACTATATCCTATATATCTGGCGAGGATATATCACCTAATGTTTCCTCTACCTTACGTAGCCGGCTAGCCGGGCAGTGCGCTCACCATGCATGTATTACAATATTATTATTATTCGGTGGCCAGCTGGCCAGGATTGACTCGCCGAATACAAACAGTAGCCATAGAGCGGCTGCGCCTGGATATGCATGTATATACCGTACTATTGTATTCAAGCTGAATGGGATCAAACATCTGCCAGGTCATGGATTTACTGTCGGATGTAATCACAACCTCGTAACGTTAGGCAGGTGCATGCAGGGACCTCGTATTTAGAACCGGCGGAAAGTCACGATCGCCAACTCATAAATTTGGCGCAAGTTGCAATTGACTGCAAGTTACCAGCAAGCTTCCTTAATATAATCTAATCCAGTGCTGTCTTTGCTACTGATCGATTCCTAATATCTATGGTAAAATGTACATACGCCAACTTAGAGCGTGGAAATACACTATAGTACTAATATTGCAATTGACACAGGAAAAGGATCTATATGTTGACCAACGTACTTCAAGCTTCAGAATTCAGGCCCAATAAAGGACTGATTGGCTGATGAACCAGGGTAAGTTCCGGAGTGGGTCATATGATCCTGTGAACTCTCGAAAAAAGCAGTCGCCCAATTTGCCGACGGCAAGCTGGACAGCCGGAACAGCCGTTGAGAACATCTCCCGCAGTGGAGTAAACTTAATTAAGTACTTGCGCGAGCCGACTAGCTGATGCAAACATGGTACGATATATTGGTAGAACTTAACCCACGAGAATTTAAAAGCCACGGAATTAAAAGACGAATTGCGTTCAAGAAAGTGGAACCATCGGGACAGCAATTCATGATAACACATCTAAATATGGCATATGGCCTCAAGGGTTGCTCTTTTTGTGACATTTGACATGACAGCGCCAGCGGTACTTAAGTGATATAATTGCATATTATACCCTAGAAGTCAAAGATCGAACAAACCCGCCTTTTGGGGCCTTTCAACCAATCGCCCAGTACAAAAGTCTGCCGGGACGCCAGTGAAGCCCCACCTTCCTGAAGACGCTTAGCTTGAGTCTTGCCGATTGAACGGAATGTCAACTATTTGCGCCCGATCCGCCTATTTCTTCCGACCACAGAAAACCTTCTATCACTTCACATATGCGAAAAGGGTTTGTCTTTCAAGGAACAGATTCATGCGATTCATGCACGTAGACGCAAAAGCTTTTTTGGTCAATTCATTCGAGGCGGGTGGGTCTGGACGTCGGCAACAAGGGTACATCGTTCCCCGTATCTGTCTATTGGTTGCGACCGTGTTATCCGGACTAGACGCCAGCGGCGTACATTTTGATATGACGACAGCCCGTCTAAAAAAGATACGAAGCCGACACCGGTGCCTAAGTAATAGCAGCACGTAGTTATGGTGCAAAGATTGCGTTTCAAGGGAAGCTGGTAAGTTGCGTCTACGACCCTTTTTTTTTTTTTTTTTTTTTTTTCCCCTTCCGCAAAGGAATCGACCAATTGGTTAGCGTCAAAACCGAGGTAGAATAGCTAGACCCCTGTTTGGCCTCCAAAGATATCAACCCAAAAAGATCCTAGGGTTGGCTAAAGGTGAGCAATTGGCCCCGAATTCCGTTTTCCTGGCCAGCTGGTACGAGGTTAGTTCGCCTTTGAAGCCCCCTCGTGGAAATCGTGGGTTCCCAATTACCAAGCGGGTGGGTACTTAGTGCACAGCCTAGTTTGAGCTGGGAAAAGCCGGCAATCAGAGTTTTGGATCGATAATCTCGACGTCGGCACGACAGGAAAGCCACTGAACTTGGCGATGGTTAGCATGCTAGCAGGTTTTCTTTTCCTCTAATAGCTAATTTCCCAACCCATAGCTTGGAGAAGATGTATTTCTTCCTAGTTCCATTGAAATTTGTCCTTCCATTTATTTTCATTTAAATCTTTGTGCTACCCACCATTTCGTGAACCGAACCTTGCCTGCAACATTCAACGCATTTGACCGTCGCGGAATCTGGAAACGTTTTGTTGCCATCTTCATCGTCGGCTATTCTATTTCTGGCTGACGATACCTTTATATTTTAAGCAGGAGCTATGGACTGGTTCCGATTGCTGGCACGGATCCCACTCCTGGGACTACTCCTCATTCTCGCCATTTTATTTAGAAATTATCTTCGCTTACGACGAATTCCTGGACCTTTCCTCGCTGGCTTAACAAATCTATGGAGGGTTTACTACGTCAAGAAAGGAGATGCGCAGGATACCTACATTCGACTTCACAAGAAGTACGGCAATGTTGTCAGGGTTGGGCCGAATTGTGTTAGTGTATCTGGTTTGGACGCTATCCAAGCTATCTACAATGTCCAGGACAAATTTCCCAAGGTAATCGAAAACCCACTGTTTTTGCCGGTATTTCCCACTAAGAACGATTAGTCCGAATTTTATACACCCCAGCAGTTTATTGTCCGTGGAAAACCGTACGAGAATATGTTTAACACCACAAGCGAAGATTTTCACCAAATGCTAAGGAAGCCTGTTGCAAAGGCTTATTCTATGACGACAATTATGGAGTATGAACCATTCGTAGATGATACTACATCTCTATTTCTCAAAAAACTTATAGAGCTATCTGGCGAAACCATCGACTTCGCAGTCTGGCTACAATACTACGCATTCGACGTAATCGGCGAAATGACCTTCTCGAAGAAATTCGGTTTCTTAGAAAAAGGCGAAGATGTCAGTGGAATCATACATACGCTTCATAGCCTCTCTCGAATTCAGATATTAGGTCAGATTCCTTGGGTAGATAGGTGGTTTATTAAAACTTATCACAAATACAAGTCTCGACCTTCAACGTCACCTGTAGTACAGTTTACTATGACACAGATGCAGCAGAGACTCAAGAGTGTAAGGTACGATGACAAGGAGTTTTTGGCGGAAAGCGGGAGAAGAGATTTTCTGTCCAGGTTTCTTGCTGCACGGGGACAGTATCCAGATATTGTCGATGATTTTCGAGTGCTAGCTTATACAAATACAAACGTAAGCGCCTTTCCAACTATGAGATACTGGGAATATAAGCGCTAACATTTTCGGCTAGATCGTTGCTGGCAGCGATAGTACGGCGATAACCCTGCGAGCAATCTTTTATCACCTGCTTCGAAATCCGGTTACGATGGATCGACTTGTTCGAGAGATAGACGCCGCAGCTCAAGTCGGTCAGATATCGCCAATGGTCACGTGGCCTGAATCCCAAACTCTAGAATACCTGGACGCTGTCATCAAAGAAGGTTTAAGAATACATGCTGCCATCGGTCTCCCCCTCGAGCGCGTCAACAATAAACCCATAAATCTATACGGGTACGAGTTTCCAGCCGGAACAACCATCGGTGTGAATGCCTGGGCTATGCATCGTGATACCACGGTTTTCGGTGACGATGCTGACATCTGGCGACCGGAACGCTGGATTCATGCGGGTGAAGAGCAGAAGAAGCTGATGAATAGGGGCCTCTTTTCCTTTGGCGGCGGAACCAGACAATGTATTGGACGAAATATCAGTCTTTTGGAAATGTACAAGCTGATACCGACACTCTTGCTAAAGTTTAACTTTGAACTAGCAGACCCTGCCGAAGATTGGTCGTTGTTTAATTCCGTATTTGTACATCAATCTAACCTAAACATGGTGGTACAGCAACGGGGTGAAGCCCGACAAGCTGGTTGTCAAGACGAGGCCTGACTGAATAATGATTTTTTTTTTTTTTTTTGGCTTATTAATTGGTGTATTCCCTGTGATACCGAGTCATCTGTCAGTTAGCGTGCATCTTCGATTATCTTCTACGAGCTACTACTCTTTCAACCATCTCTCCTACTCGTCCCCATCATCTCATCAATAGAATCTTCTCGGCATCATATCGGCATCCCCGAACTTCGTTTTTCATCTTGACTGTCACTTTATATTACTTCTTATAAAGTTTTCGCGAACATTATATCAATATCTATCTACTGCTTCACGTTTTGTTCTGTATTCGCTAGTTGTGCAGAACGTGCGGAGCGTGCAGGTCGGGCGTCGTGTAGTCCTAAAGACTAGGATAGACCGGTAAAATGTCGTCTACAAACACTAACCTGCACGTCAACTTGACGGCAAAAGAGAGGGCTAGGGGTCCCCAGCCTGGGCTTCAGCCTCCTGACCCAAAGAGAATCAAAGTGATATCTGATCTAACGCCTCCAGCTTCTGAACACGGAGGTCGTACTCCTCAGCCTGAATATCCTATTAAAGAGGTTAAAGACTGCAAAGAAGTAAAGGAATTGGAAGGTAACGCTACATTCCCCAAGTAAGATGATAATCTATATGCTAATGTTAGGCTAGATCTAGAAAACTCGGCGAATGGACTGCCCCCAAATGACCAAGCTATTGCCCAGTCGGCTGTAGAGGGGGCGTCAATCATCGATCTGGTAACCACAAGTGGGAGCTCGGAAGAAGAAGAAAACAGAACTAGTACGGCTGCTTCTGAGCTTCGACCACGTGACAGAATCGTGGAGAATGAAAATGTTGGGAGAGCAGACCGCATGGGCCCTAGCCAGCTGGCCCTACATATCCCATTAAACAAAATCGTTAATCCTGACCATGGGCCAGAATATGATCCCATCAGCTTCCCGAAACACATCGCTAGCAAACTCTTCGATTCTCAAATTGAAGGCATCCAGTTCCTTTGGAGAGAAGTCGTTCAAAAAGGTGAAGGCGCTCTACTTGCTCACACCATGGGGATGGGGAAAACCCTCCAAGTAATCACGCTTCTATATCTCATATCCCAAGCCGGAAAATCAACGGATACGAGAGTCACGGAGCAGGTTCCGGACCATTTAAGAGGGTCACTTCATGTTCTTATCGTAGCCCCGCCCGGGTTGCTCCCAAACTGGAGAGAAGAATTCGTGAAGTGGGTTCCTAAATTTGGAGACCAGCAGCTATTGCATTTTTACATGCCCAGTCAACTAAAGGATCCCAGGCCCCGAGTCGGGATGTTCAGGGAATGGGAAGAAAAGGGTGGTGTGCTACTACTAGGATACCAGATGCTTCGTGATTGCGCCTCGGAAAGCTCAGTTAGAAATAGTCTGTTACGCGAGAGGAAGAAGAGAAAGAAGAAGCCCAAGAATCGAAGAACCACCAAAACAAGCACCAACGCACGAGGGAAAAAACCTGTCGAAAGTGCTGATGAAGATTCCAGTGATGAAGCGGAAGAGATAGATTTGGCATTGACACCGGAAGAAGAAGAGGCGATGACACAAGCGGTAGAGCTTAGAAGAATTGTTCTCGAAATTCCAAATATTGTTGTTGCTGATGAAGCTCACGCTGTCAAGAATGAAAAGTCGGGTATATCAGAGGCGTTGGGTCAGATTGCTACAAACTCGAGGATTGCTTTGACGGGGTCACCATTGGCGAACAACCTTAGTGAATACTACTGTTTAACTAAGTGGGTTGCCGAAGATATGCTGGGACCAAAAGGCAAATTCAAAGATTTCTTTTCGTCTCCGATCGAAGCTGGATTGTATGAAGAATCATCACCCGATCAACGAAGAATTGCTCTAAGACGTCTGGCCGTAAGTTTTCCTCTCGCCCTGTTGAATCCCATACGGTACTATAATACATAGTTTGGTCGAACCTCGAAAAGTGAACTAATTGAATCTCACACCGTACTGAAGGTCTTGCGTTATGTCATGTCGCCAAAAATGAACCGAAGTGGGCTGTCCCGAATTAGACATCGACTTCCTGAGAAAACCGAGTTTCTTATCACGGTCGAGCTTACTGAAATTCAGCGCAAGATTTAT
Source organism: Orbilia oligospora ATCC 24927 (assembly GCF_000225545.1). Lineage (NCBI taxonomy): Eukaryota > Fungi > Ascomycota > Orbiliomycetes > Orbiliales > Orbiliaceae > Orbilia > Orbilia oligospora. The sequence continues at coordinate 1,976,028 of NW_011645635.1, read as the reverse complement.
TCCCTGTTCGCTCAGAACGTTGTTCAGGAGAATATAATATCTAGCTCTAGTAACAAGACACCAGATAAACTCGAGATCAAGGGGTTTTTCGATCATGTGAGATGTCTTCGAACACTACTCAACCACCCCAAGATTCTGCTGGAGGTTTTCAAAGACAGAGCTGAAAAAAAAGCGAAGAAAGAGAAGCTTGCGTTAAATTGGGCTACTTGTAAGTCTCAAGGTGGTTGCAGTGACTTGTGCATACTCGCGTTAACAAGAGAATAGGTCTATCACGATCCACAATCCATGAGATCAGGGAAGAGGATTTGCTAGGCGATGCGCATCTCAAAACTCTTCTGAATCTTTACAAGTACGCGCAGACATTCGAAAATTTTGATTCTCCGGTAAACAGCAACAGAATGACCTGTCTGTTCAATATCATACAAGTCGCGGAGGAGATCCGTGAGAAAATACTCATATTTTCAAGCTCAATTCCTACTCTCAACTACATTGGGACCCAGCTCGACTCCAAGTCTATTGAGTATTATCGTATCGACGGGGTCACAAAGCCTATTGATCGTCAGAAATCTATCGCGGAATTTGACTCGGAGAACGGCGCAAATATCATGATTATATCGACAAGAGCAGGCGGTGTTGGATTAAACATCACTGCAGCCTCTAGGGTAGTTATCTTTGACTTTGACTTTTCACCTCAGGACGAGGAGCAAGCAATTGCGCGAGCATATCGTCTGGGACAAACTAAGCCTGTCTTTGTATATCGCTTCAAAGTCGGTGGAACGTTTGAAGACGTGATCCACAATCGATCACTATTCAAGATCTCTCTCGCGGCAAGAGTTGTAGATCATTCTCATCCTGTTCGATTGGCTAAACAGGGAAGGGCCCGGGAATATTTCAAACCTCCTGGGGCATGTGAGAAGGGTGATTTATTGCAGTTTCTGCAGAACTACTCTGACCCTCTGCTGCTGGGGTTGATCGAAAGGTGAGTTTTGCCCGGCGTTGGTCTAGTATGATTCTAGATTGAAGCTGTGTACTAATGTGACCCTGTATGTCTGAACTAGTGGACTTGTACAAAAAATTGATCTTCAAGACAGTTATCTAGACAGAACGGATCAAGGGCTTACTAAAAGTGAGCAGAAGATGTTCCAACTTGACTTGGAGATCTATCATAACAATTACGAGGATCGAGGGGTTGAGGAGACTGATGACGAGGAGTCAGAGGGTCCTGGTGAGGGGGCGTGAGATGAATGATCCCCTTTCTAACGAGCCAGTACTGGTATCGATCGATCCGAGCGATATAAGTTTGGAAGTGGATATGGCCATAGTGTCTAACGGTCGCTAATAAGGGAGTTTGGATTTCTTATAAGATGGTTAATTTGTTTTTCGTTAAATCTTAGCGTGGTATAGCTTTAATCTTTTAGATTTCAACCTTAGGGTTGGGAGGGATCAGAAGCTTTGAAAATATTGGATCGATTGGATTGATCCGCGATCTATGCCCTTTGACTGGCTAGCTTTTGCCTTATGGTTTAATTTTGCTCTCATAACATCGTTAAAGGCGTATAGTTAGATTGATCATTCAAACTTCAACTATCCTTAAAAAACTTAGAATAACAAATTATTATATTTTGACATTAAATGTAACCACCCTAAAACTTTTTATGGGTGGAGCTGGGTGTGAGGCAAGATAGCCGATGTGACCATGAGTGTGTGTGTGATAGAAAAATGTCGAGTTTTGGCAAAAAAAATTATACATATGCAATATGAATAGTGAAGGCTTATATATAGTATTATCAACCGAAGAAATCATTCCACTTGTATGCTCCTTGGATCTTCTCGTATGTTCTTGTCGAGAAGATCTGGTCGAAAGGTTCACAAACACCAGTCATATTACCCCAAAGAGCATACAACGTCTGTAAACAATCGACACCATAATCGGCCCGTTCGAAAATGTAACCATCAAGCTGTCTTCTTTCGAGCGCCGCCTCCTCGGGTGATTTAGGAGACGCCAACGATCCCTCAGCAGGTTCCGCTCGTTTCATAAACTTTTCAAACTCACGCTCAGCAACTTCACGAGCATCACGCATATCGCGAGTTTCGAAGTGAATATGTTCCTCGGGCACCCAACTATCATCGCGTTTGTTGCTTCCGCTTCCGCTTGGTCTCGGTGGGCCATCGTTATCCGGTGGAAGTCCTCTGACCGGCCATTCCCACGGCATGGGACCCGTCCAACGGATCGGATTCTGTGGTGTAGCACGATTTTCAACACCATCCGGGAATCTAGAGAAGATAACGTGTGGATTACCACCCTCTAGATCAACGGCAATGATACGTTGAACCCAATCACGACCACCTTCGGCTAATGTTCTATACTCGGCGTTGAGCCAGATGTTGGTCATCATAATTCTTCTAGGGTCTTCGGTCATAACCCAGACTGTCCCAGATGCCTCTTGGGCAAAAATTGTCGACATCATCATGAAATAGTCGTGTCTGCCGTTTGTGTGAGGAGGTGGATTGGCTTGGATGTTACGTAAGAAACCGTCGAGGTCGTAGAAGTCGTTGTCACGGGCGTGTTGACCGTCGTAGCGGACAGAAGGCCAACCTTCCTTAATAGTGGATTAGATGTTAGTAATCTATTTTAATTCAGGATTCTAAGGATTGTGGAGTAGAAGAAAACGATTTAAAGACTACATACCCAGATGGTGTACAATCCAACACGAGCAGCTAAGTGTCTAGCTCTCTCGGAGAGTCCTGGTCTGCCATCCCAGTGGTTCTCAGGTCGTCGCTGTGTATAGAATAGCTGTCTATTTCGCTGGTAGAATGGCTGTCCTGGGTTTCTAACGTTGGTTCTCATCCATCTTCTGAAGAACTCAAGCGAAATATCCGCAGGCGCTAGGTAATTCTTATTTCTGGGTTGGAGACTCTTGTATCCAACAAGGTCACACTTGACATCTTCAATAAACCAAAAGTTGTCACTACAATACGTATCCGGCTGGCGAGGAACCTGCCCACCGATCTTGACGCAATCGAATTTCTTGGAGAACCCTTCGCAGGCGAGTTCACCGTATTTATCTCCTTCGTTGAAGAATAGCCATTGAGTTGTAGAAGTAGTTTCATAGACACATTTGTTACCTTGAACTATAATTGTTGCCTTTGATGGGGGTCCGATATAGGATCCAAATACGCCACCCGGCTTGGGGGATACGACTTTACCAATGTTCTCGCGAGCTTCATACCAGAGACAACTCTCCCTAAGAGTGTCACCGGGCTCGCCAATATAGGCTTCCCAGTAATACTTTTGGTTAGAACGATCGATAGCAAGGTCTTCTCCTGGGGGTACGCGGGAACTCGAAATGATGCGGACGTGTAGTTCATCTGAACCGCCAGCTTGTCCGTCGTAGCCCAAACTTGCACCACCATCATCACCAAAACTACCGCCACTGCCAGCGACAGACTCGAATCCTAGTGCAGAGGAAGCGAAACCGTTTCTATTTTTATCGGCAAATATGGCGAGGTTTCGAGGATTGTTGAGCATGACCGAAGCACCCACGGTGATGAAATTTTGCATTCTAAGTTTCTTGGTAGCGCCATCGACTTGAGCGACATTCCATTGGCAACCGGAGCCGCGAAGACAGCCTTGGTCATAGTTTTGGAACCAGCTGTAGAGTCCTGCACCATAGAGATGGACGTCTTCAGATTGAACGATTCTGAGAGCCCAAGAAACTGGACAGGTGATAGAAGTTGGATCGCAATCTCTAAACCCTGGATCAAGGGTGAAGGATGAAATACCAGAAGCCTGGCGTTTCTCAAGCAGGGAGTCTGTAGAGACGCTGGCGTTGCCCTCGAAGACGTTTTGCAAATCTCGCCTACCAGCAGCAGGAGTGGAGCTTCCGGCCTGGTATGGGAATGGTGCTGGTGCCCCTGGGGCAGTTTGGAAGTATGGAGACTCAGTTTGAATCAACGACATGAAGACATTTTTGGCGCCCTGAAGTTGGTATTGGTAGAGGACATTATGTTCTGAGGCGGTACCATATAGCCACGTTGGTCCTTGAGATTCGATAAGAATACCACGACCGACATAAATATCAATTTGATCCTGAGTGATAACATCAAGATCGTGGTCACTGGTCCAGGCCCAAAGATTTTCAAAGTATCCGGTTGCACCCTTAGTGATGTGGAAGAGCATAGAGCCGGCTAGAAATTCGTTGTTAGTTCGCCTGTCAGAAACGGTCGATAATGTGTTTATCTAAGAGAATAAAACCTACCGATACAGTTGGGGTTGATTTTTCCTGTTAACTTGGGGCATTGGCCAGCTTGGAGATTACTACCAATCGAGCCACCAACTCTCCAATGTGTGTCTGTAGGGTCAAAGTCAGCGGTATTCTTGCGTTGTATTTGTGGCATATCAAATCCGTTCCGGATTGGGCGCAGTCTCGTAACCAAACTGTGTTGGTACCCAACACAGTTTGGGCGATTGCCTGTTTCGCTCACTGCGCAGATCTAACTTCGAATTCGCGCGAACCAGCTTCAAGTAACAAGGAGAGACCTACCCCAAATTCCAGCACTTCCTTTCGCGCTAGCCTTAATATTCCATTCCATCAAAATGGCACCAGCAGTTGGCGCCTTCACTCCGAATATAAGATCTTGAATCTCAACAGAGCCGACATCGCCAGGATTTCCAACTCGCAGCATGACCCGCGGGTTCGCCGCATCATTGAACCTACCACCAGAAGCCTGGATCTGAGACCACACTTCTCCAACAAGCTTTGCACCCGGAGGGATGAAAACAGTATCCGTGACCAGGTATATTCCGTGCGGGAAATATGCAATTTGGCCGGCGGCTGTTGCAGCAGCAAGAGCATTATTCAAGGCAGCGGTGTCGTCACTTCGACCATTACCTCGAGCGCCGCCTCTGGCTTTAACATCGTAGAAGCCGCTCGCAGGGACATCCGCATACTGTGGCTTCGATCTCTCGAACCAGTTGCCATTCTCGTCAAGGAGCTCTGCTGGCTTGGCAATATTACCAAAGAGAACAGTGCCTCCTTGTTGTGCTTTCCCTCTGTATCCGATGGAATCTGAATCATCATATGCAATACCTGCGCCCCAAGAGTCGATAACAGTTGTGCCACCTGGTAAAACGGTGGCACCGTTACTAGTCACCGCAATGGGGACGTTTATGAGTTTTAAATTGTCGACGATGAGGGAAGTACGGTTTGTACCACTCAAGAAAGAAGCGATTCCTTTAGGGGTGTTCAGGATTATGGTGTCCATGATAGTGATGGAGCCGGTTCCTTGACCGTTTCCAGCCCCAGCTAGTAGAAGGTTAGTTACATTGCACAGTGATATGGTAACGGAAAAACCAACATACCAGAAATGTTAAAGCCGAGTTGACAATTATTGATCAAGAAGGATTTGGCGCTAAAGACCCAGTTCCAATGAGTCTCAACAGCAATCTTGCAGCCAGTAAAGCTGAACTTTCGGATGGTATATTGCTGATTTCCGAGGTATGCACTACGAAGCTATTAGCCCCTCTGCTTATCGGGGTTAAGTAGAAGCACTAAATACCCAATAGCTCCTCCACTAAAGGTAACATCGCTCATAAAACCACCGGAACCGTTTTCCATGAAGATACCGAGGTGAGTAGTATCCGCGCGGCTCGACATAATGATTTGAATATTTTGTAAAGAAGTAGCCTAGTAGCAACGTGAATACCGCATCCTAGTACTTAATCGATAGTCGGATACATACCTGCGCAACTTGCCAATGAATACCCGCTGGCCTCACTCCCTGGCCTTCCATAACATTTGGAATTGCTCTCATATCAATAATGAAGTTCCGGACCTGTCTCATGAAGTTGTTCTGATTGATGTACCATTGCCCTCCATCTGCACCCTCGACGTACACATTAGAAGAGATTACACCAAGGCCGACGAAAGAGCTTGCAGCACGAATTATAGGAGGATTGGCAGCCTTGAGATGGGGTAGGTCCGTTAGTCACAGTTGCCTCCGGATATTTTAAATTTGTCGATGACTTTTTAATGGATGCATGCTTACATTTCCAACCATCTGGGTGTTGTAGTAACCAACAAGAGACTTCGAGACCAAATACGTCCCGCTTGGAAAGTACACCAAAGCAGGCTTTACAGTACTGGAGCCGCAATTGTTGCCGCAACGATCACCGCTTGAGATAGCAAGGTTGATAGCAGCAGTATCATCCGTTCGCCCGTCTCCAACAGCACCGAAATCCTTAACGTTCCGGAAGACCTGGTATCCGGCGCTACCGCCAATTGCAACGGCTCCATGTGATACGCCCTCCATCCAGAAAGCACCGCCTTGACGCTTTTCAAGCTTTGGGAAGCCAGGGCCGAGATCTGGCAGAGTCTCATTGTATGTCGGCGCTTCAAACTCGGCGATAAGCTTCGCAGCATCTGTTACTTCCTCAGAGATGCTTGGATCTCCAGCACTAGAACTGGCGACTCTTTGGGAGCTCTTAGCGGCCTTTCGAGGAGGTCTCAATTCGAACGTTGGGCGAATTGGGTTTCTGAACCTGTTGCGGTTCTTTTTTGCTTGAGCGACTTGGGCTTGTTTTATAATGTTTCGCGCAGCTTCTACTTCAAGAGGAACAGCGCGCTTGTCCTTGAGATGGTTATAAGCATCATCCCTTGGGTAGAGCCTATCATGACCCTCTGGGAAATGGTCATCGTGAGCTCCGAATACTCGTTTGTTTAGATGGGCCTCGAGATCCGCATTGTCTTCAATGACTACACGTTTGTCATACGTCGTTGCACTATGAACAGCGGAAAAGAGGGAAAGAAAGAGGGGGAGATAAGATAGACCCCTCATTTTGACCACTCAGCGCAAAAAAGCGCAACGTTGCAGCCAACAGAGGTGAAGGAAGAATTGCTGTGTTTCCACAGAATGCAAGATGGGAATCAAACTGGCTTATTCGGTCTTGATATCAGGTCCAAGAAGATGACTTATAAGCAAGCATGGTAGCTATTGTCCCTAGATCACCTGCTACCCCTGCCAGAGGAGCTTACATGAGAGCTTGCCATCAAATTCTATACTTGATGACAGGGCGGCTCTAAATTATGGCCGTTTCAAAGGAATTATTGCCGGAGTTCCATGACCATGCATGAGCTTCCTTCTTGGAGTTCGAGATGCATGGACCTGGCCGATGTACCAGTACACTCCAGGGACCAGGCTGGACAATCTTTGCTCCCATGCCCCTCTCTCGGGATTTCGACCGCCGACTCTCAAAAACCCTAGCCGATAATTCCGCGCAAGAAAAACTCTAGTTTTATCACCGCATCATCGCCGGATCATCTGACAACGTCTAGTAGGATTAATCAGGTTCACAACTGCGAAAATCGTAAGACGGAAGTCGGGGAATAGATTGACATCGACATCTAGATTCCCACCGAGCCCTGCGCAGTTGTCCAGATGATTCTTATTATTTTCGCTGCTCGTTATAGAATTGCGTATGCTAGACATTGGCATATCATATGCTCAAAAGATAAAATCCGATCTTTAGCCATGGAGTGATTGCCCCGACTTGCGGTCGGAATCCTATTGGCTGGGATCCAAGCAAGGTGCATCATGCAATGGCGATCGATACCCTGTCTGACGTGCAGGGATGATTTTTGAGGAAATAAGCTTAAGCAGAGGACCTGGCCGAAAGACGGCTACACAAAGGCGCCCCTCAACTGCCGAAGAGAATGCGGTTGTGTATTGTTTGACCCCTCTCCCAACCCGCACTCCAATTCAAACCCCTGACCGTATGAGGCTAGATGTCACTTTAGGAAGGCAAAGAAATCAACTTCTCAGAAAAATCTTTGGATCCTGATGCATATACGCAAGTATCGCAATTTAATATCATATGTATTTACCCCGTCACCTGGCCCCTTGTTTGTGTCGACAGGAGGGTAATACGATGCTTGGCTATAGCTTATTTATTAAAGTTCGTCAGATTTTGACATTTTTGGACTCGTCCCGACATTCGAAATGCAACATCAAAAGCCTCAAGTTGGTTATCACATGCAGAAACCGTCTTAGTCTATAGGCTGCAGCGCAGAGCATCTTACCACGTAGACGGAATCATGGGTTCTCCGGGCAATTCCGATCGTTATTTTTTCCTCTAAATTTTTTTTTTGATGGATGGAGTGCAGAATATTCAAACCCATGGCGATGCAGGTGCAGATGTGGGTATTAACGGTGTGGCGTGAGCCTCAAGCGCCCGCCCGAGACCATGGCGTTCCTGACCATCTTGTCAGACCCACCGCGGTTGAAAATCAGGCCGGCTAATATTCCCGAAGATGTCCCCATCGTCTAATCGGAACCCCCGCGACCCCCCCATCACTTATAAAAGTCGTTTAAATTATGACTAATTTGCAATACGTTTTTTCAGGTAGCATAAGCCGAGCTCGGTGTAGATATATCGATAGGTGAGCTTAGCATATCAATATGAGGTGTCGGCATGTCGATGCCATACCAGCGTTGACGTCATTCTAAGCATTTTGCGGCAGGACTGGTCTCGTTCCCTTTTTGGCGTCTAGGAACGAGACCAGGCGGGACAATGATCAGACCCAAAATAGAAATAATGATAGAACTAGCTTCAACATCAAGTCTTTGTTATCACTACGTAAGGAGAACCATCGGCCATCACTAGTTAGTGATACCTTCTCAGGCAGCAGCGTGGAAGTGTTGGAAACTGATTCATATTTTTGCCAATTGCCGAGGACAAGGATCCCATGCCGACCCACCATGCCTGGCCCAAGCGTATCGATATGATTTCACTAGGAATGTGAAGTATCGGTACCTGGCCTTGTAGCATAGAGGAATGAGCTAAAGCTCCAAAAGACCCAACCCTGGCAAGCTTAGAGTTACTTTCGAGGTCCCGATACGTAAGTACGTACGAAAATGGGATGGCCAGAGTTGATCGGTGTAGCTATCATAACCAGTAAGGAACGGCAATTGATGCTCGCACATCCTTTGTGCGACGCGGTTTGCGGGATTACATTTAAAGCAAGAAATCTGCTCGATATTGATTCTATGTCTGACTATTTAGATAGCAAGTCTCGCACTGGTATCGGGGTCGCCACAGAAGTCTCCTTAGCTTGGAAGATACGGTCCTTGCAGTCCTAAATTTCTCCTCTTCTCAGTTCCTTCGCCATGATGAAGCTCCAGGCACTCGTTGCAGTTGCTGCTTTAATCCAGCAGAGTATCGCGAGCGTCAGTTATAGACGCCGTGACACAAGTAAGATACGCAGTTTTCTTTCGTTTCCTTCACATCGTACAGTTTTGTGGATATCGATGCTGACTTCAGTTGCAACAGGCCCATGGCCAACCGAGCCTGATATCATCAAGACGTGCTCTCGATGGATAGAGGCATTGCCAGGCGATGATTGCAATACACTTGCAGAGATTGATGGCGTTCCACTGGCTGACTTCCTCGCATGGGTAAGTTTATTGTGATTTTCATATCTCACTTCACAAACTGGACTAAGAGGAATGCTTTAGAATCCCGCCTTAGCCCGAAATTGTCAAGGTATTGTCGTCGGTTACGGTTATTGTACCGAGAACAAGGGCACCGCACCCACCACCACCACCACAAGCTCAAGGACAACATCTGGCCTTACTTGTCCCACCGTTTCATGTCCTGTGACTATTACCGTCACGACGACAGTCTTCATCGGAACCACAACCTCCAGAACTACCACAGCTGCTATCACGACTACCACCACCCGTTCTACCACCCCATCCACAACTACGACAACTACCACAACCACAACTAAGGCATCTCTCGCCCCATCTCAGTTCCCAAGTGCCAGCGGAACCCTCCAGTGTGTCAAATCCAACTCTCCAATCCCACAGCCAACACAAATTGCTGGCGGTAGCACTCTTGACACCGTGATCGCTAGCGCTTGTAACTCGCTTGTCACCACAAGCAATAAGTGGCTCGAAGTTGGAGATCCGTACACTGTTGTCTTACCGGTTAGCGGGAAGTCCACTACTTTCCTTCTTAACATCAAACTTGGTGGTTTCGCGGTTCAGAACTCTCTGTGCCAAACCCAATTGAAGCTTGTTAACTCGGGTTGCACGACCAGCGGTAATACTTATGGTGGATGCAGTTACACGTCAGATTTTAATCTGTTAGCTTGTGTATTACCTAATGTTTAGTAGTTAATGAGGCGGATTACGATGGGTCCTAGATTGGGGGCTGCATGTATGTTGGGTAGTTTAATGAAGAATGAGCAATGAGACGAAATATATAATAGTAATCCCAAACTCAATGGTAATCCTTAATTGAAACCTCCATGAATAGATAGGTACGGGCCCGCATGGGTGAGCATGAATAGGTACATGTACATACGTACCTCGACGCCCATCCGGGATTTTCAGTATAAATGTGTTGCGTTGGACTTCCAGAATAGGCTGCCAAAGACGTCTGAGCTAAGCTGGTTTAGTGTCGAGACTGGCTCGACACACTCGAGCACGCTCACCTCTGCCTTGTAGACACACGTCCCACGCGGCCACGCCATGTGCGCACCTATGATCATGATCACGCATGCCCATGAGGCCTCCAGAATGCAGCGCCTGAGGTCGACGGTCGACCTGTGCGATATGTATTAATCTAAAAGGGAATTCGGGTTGATATTAGATAGTTGAGCAGCCATAAAGTCGTGTTCCTGCATAGAGATATCGATCAGGTCAAGCATGGAGACGACTGATCCGAATTTTCCATACATATGCCAGCAGCACTAGTTAGTTCGACAAAGTTCAACAATCGAATTCACCCATCGAATTTAGCCATACATCCTAGCAAAACGACAACTCTCTTCAAACTTTCGGCCAAATTTCTCCCTCGAATCAGAGGTGGAGGTTTTAAGCCGTAAGCCGTCGTCGGACGCTTCTGTACCATGCCGCCCGTGGAACTGAGCCCCCGTAGTCATAAAGCAAAGGAATATATTTTTTCGTGGCATGTTAACATAGAGTTCGTGAGTACAAATGCATCAATGGAATTACGGACCGTTTTAACGTAGAATTTCGTTTCGCTGATACAATTATAGCCCTGGTATCCGTAGCTTATCCGTCTAGTTCGATAATGCGCAATTATTCGGTACCAGTTCCCGCCTTTTTTCCGTGGGGGTAGTACCGTGGTTCGGAACAGATGTTGCATCCGTAGCGGGACAGTTTCCCGTTCAGAGATTACTACATTATACACATGCACATACACAATTGATCGATTAATCATGCATGTATTTAAACACTTAATAGAATCCATTGATGTAAAATGGATTCGAATTCTTGCTAAGATTAATCGTTATATCAGAATATTTCTTATTCGCTTTCACGTCGAAATTTAAAATTTAATACAGTGCGCTAGTACACTGCCACACCGAAGATGGTCAGATTGATAGAAGCGATGGCCATGGCCGGCTTGCTCGGAACAGCCGTAGGACAGGCTGCCGTCTGGGGACAGTGTAGGTCACACCATATTTGCATACAGTTTTAACGCAACCCGTCTGGCCAGTAATACAATATTGCACACCAATTAACATATATCAATTATATTCTTCAGGCGGTGGGACTGGATGGTAATACCGAGCTCTTAGATATAGAATCAACTTCACAAAGCAATCCCCGTACATTACACTAGTGCTCATGACAATGATATATGCAGGACCGGTCCTACTGCTTGCGTGTCAGGAAGCACCTGCGTTTACTCGAACGAGTGTATGTCTCCTTTAATACAATTTATACTTTCATAAACAAAATCTAAAGTTTACCGACTGCATGAAAAGGGTATAGCCAATGTATCCCAGGTACCCAAACTACAACCGCCATTACAACATCTAAGACTACCACGAAATTGACCACAACGGGCACAACGACTAAGACCACGACGCCGGCGGGCACGACAGCTCCAACGGCAGCTTCATTTATCTTAGCCGGCGACTCAACAGTCACAAATGACAAAGGCTGGGGCGGGGCCTTCTGCTCACGCGTTTCATCAGTGGCCTGCACAAACTTCGCACACTCCGGCACAACAACCATAACTTTCAAATCTCTCGGTGACTGGTCCAAACTTATCGCTGCCGTAAAAGCCGCTCCGAAACCTTGCTATGTACTGATTCAATTCGGCCACAATGATCAAAAAGTCCTTTCGCAGTCGGAATTCCAAACTAATCTTCAAAATATGGGTAATGAGATTAAAGGGATATCCGGTGCGGTTCCGGTATTCGTAACAAGTCTTTCTCGGAGAGGTTTTAGCGGTGGAAAGGTTTCGGATTCCTTGGAGACATGGATGGTTTATACACGGAACGCTGCAAATGTAATTGGTGCGAAGTATATTGAACTATTGCAGACGAGTATTGGATATCTTAACGGCATTGGAGAGACTGCGGCACACAAGATGGATTATGAGAGCGGCGATAGTACACATTTGAACTCCTGTGGTGCAGGCGTTTTCGCGAGAATGGTGGGAGATTTGTTGGTTCGGAAACCGGTAGTCGCGCAGAGTAGTATAAAAATTGATGGTGCGACGACTGGGAAGATTGATGCTAAGCAGGCAATTTGCTGAAAGGCAGGGATACTAGTATAGTATGGTATACTTCCTTCTCTATGAATTTCGGCTATAGCGCCAGCATCCCCGCCCCAAAATGAGACTACCAAAATATAGATATCCATATACATGTGCATATAGTATATATATAATTTTTCCGAGACGAGACGCTGAAATGGAGCCCCAGGCAGAGGGCTTCGACGATAGCCTTTAAATTTCCAACTCCTAGCATCACGCTTAACTAAGACTATAAACTTAGAAAGACTTAATTTAAAGTAGCCAGATATCTATGGCAAGTTTAAGGTGCTTAGCTCGACAGTTTAGAAGGTCAGCAGGTGTAACGCCCGAGCGGAAGGGCTGAACTGCAGTATCGAGACAAAATGATATTGTCGCATATGTCCGACCATAAAATTCAATTACTGAGTTGCTCGAGGCCATGATATTATTCCTTAGCTTGAAGAACATATTATAAAAGGCTCCGGTGCTGTGGAGGAACGAAAATGCAGTCGGCAAGGCATTCGTATTCTCTTATGGAAAAAATAGTCCGAGCGTACGGTAGTTTCAATCGATTTGAATGAATAAAATCAGTCATACAGTCACTGGGTCTAGAGGTAGGAATTGCTGGCTTTTGAATCGATTTCCGTCCGACATATGCTTTACCTATTTTTAAATTTTGGATATCTTTCAAGATAAGAAGCGCAGTTGAGTATTGCAGATGTTGCAATGTTGTCGCGGAAGAACAAGGAAAGATATGCATACGTAGGCTTGCGGTGTGGGTAAGTGCTTAAGTAGACACGGCCGGGAGGTATAATTATTACTGTTTCTTACTCACTTCAATTCAAACCCCCTTCCCATCATATGAATAGTCTCTTTCGTAAATCGAAATGCCGATTGCACCCACCCTCATGCACGGAAGGTGAAATAGAGGATCGAGATCCATTGTGTTGGAATGTACGTGTGGCAGATGCATGGATCAATGCACCTGCTGACCAGGTTCCTGTTACACTGCAGCAGCCTCGAGTCTTAGGACCCTATCACAGTCCTTAAAAGCAGAGCTCCTGATGGATTTCGGTTAGCGGTTGCCGGAACTCACGGGCTTGATCGATGCGCAATGACGAAGGCTTCCCGCTCTACCTTGAGTCTGGATCTAGAATACAATAATAGCTGATTCATTTTGTGGAGATTGCCTGGCTAACCAACTAGCTTCTTCCCAGCTCACCTTCCGATTTGTAGTGCCGTACAATATGGAATAAAGCGGCATCGCACAAGCCCGAACTTGATACTTAAATCCAGTCTCGAGATCATCGATCACGATCCATTCATAAACCCATAAATGCATCAATCTCCATTCGCGATCGCACACATCATATCACCTCTACCTGATATTGTATACCTGCGTTACGTATACTCGCTTGGGTTCAAATTCCTTTTAAATTTCACTGAAATCATCGACAGGCATATCATTTTCTCACCTGAGATAAGTTATACAACATGTCGGGTAGTCCTCCCGGTCCCGCCAATGTCGCACAGGCTGGAATCCCGCCCTTAGACGCAGCTGCAAACACAAGTCCCACATCTCCACCTCCCGCAGGCCACGCTCGTGGCGCAATTCCTAATGCCGGACCATCGGACACTCCGATTCTAGACTCCGTTAGCTCCCAGCTAAAAGCCAAGATTTACCCGACGTCTAGACCGTCCAAGATCCGTGGCCATCTTGGAGCTCGAAGAAAGCCCACAGCTCACAGGACAAGCTATTCCTGGAAAGTCTCAGAGCGAAGCGCATACCATGAATATGTCCACAATCTTGTCCTTGCCGGGTGGGATAACCTCAAAAGGTTGGACGATTATATGGAAAATGATATCCAAGACACCAATCTAGCCGTCTCAGTCATCGACATCAAATCCAACCACGAAGTAGAAAGAGTTCAAGATTTGCATTCAATCGCAGAAGCCGACAGTTTCCTTCAAGAGCAGGTTAGAGGAAATGCCAGGGTCCGAATGTATCTCGTTGAACATGGGGGGTCTATCCAAAGCAGCATGATCGATTGCTTGGGCCAGCATCTCCAAATGGATCCAAGGTTTTTTGCCTCCAACCTATTCGGTCCCTACATGGTCATCGCACCGGCAGACAGGCATAGGGCTCCATTTTCAGGCTTAGGATTTACCGTCCTCAGGCCCACTCGCTCGCGAACTACAGAAACAAAGTTCTTTCGAGTTTCCATATATGTCAAACCAGATATCAACGGTGCTGGATGGTGCGGCGTAATTCTGTTCAATTCGCATGCCAAATTACAACTGTCCCCGCGAACCCTCTGTGCTCCCCCCCCCTTCGGCCACCCAATACCAGGTCTCTCCTCCCAATCCATCCCTACAATTTCCAAAGTGTCTCAATACAACCAACCGCGATCTCTCCGTGAACTTTACATAGATGCCCTTAAACTCTCAGACTTAACCGAGGCCGCATCCTCCCCTTTCTACGCCTTTTGCCCGCTCCTAAAACTCAATTTCCACTGTTGGAACGAAGTAATCAACACAATTCGTACTGAAGACCGTCGTCTCTCCGACATCTCAGAGGCTTCTCTCGGTCATGTCGAAGAAATCCAGCATACACTAGCCATGATCGAGCGCTACGGCACATCGGGTTGGCAAGACCTTTCTTCGACATCAAAAGAACCTCCATCGCAAAAGGTACAAAACACTCAAGCAGAATTAATCGAAGATTTCAAGCATCTACTCAACCAAACCGATTTGCTATGGGAAGAACGTCGAAATATGGCTTCAATCCGGGACCGTCAACGACAATCCAGGTGGAGCACCCTCACAAACAGCTTTACCTTCATCTTCGTCCCCATATCCCTGATATCTAGCATCTACGGCATGAACGTCAGCGAAATCAGCGGAACAGACGAAAATCCCAATATCTGGCAATTCTTCGCCGCATGTATTGGACTAAATATCGTGATCCTACTATTGATGGCTGCAAGCCACTGGGTCGGGGAGATGCGCAAGTACAGAAGGCTGGTCGGGGTAAAAGAGGTGTGGGCCTTCGCAACAAACATGGACGGGCGCTAAACAATTAAGACAATCATCGACAAAAAGAATCGGCCTTAAAACCCCCAAAGAGGGAAAATTTCATGAGAATCAGGGAACATTTCCATTCAGCAAGAAGAAAAAAATTTAAACCCTCGTCATAACCCATATTTTTATGACTAACCGACATCTTAACCATCTACCATCAAGAAAGTCTATTCCATGCATAGCATATCTAACAAGCTAGACCAGCTAGTTAGTCGACGCAGGACCCAAAATAGGTTCCACAATCGGAGTTTTTGGAAAGAGAAAAGCCCCTAAAAAATAAACCTTTCATCCAGCTGGGTAACTTAGCTAGCTTCGATATCCCATAACATCAGTCCACAGTGCAAATCCATGCAATTGCCAGCGGAAACAAGGAACCAAAAGTCCCAAAACTGCATCGGCTAAACTACCTTATGTTTTAGCGAAAACAATCAAGCAAACAACAGATCTAGATCCCGTTTCGGCTGGAAAGCTATTGTTTCGTCTACAAGGCACCAAGACCCCTCCGTGTAGAAACGGATCCGCACCTCGGATAGTCCTTCTAAATATTGACCCTGCATCATCAAGCCAGGTTCGGTGTTAAACGATTCAAACCATGGTTTATGTCGACAGAAACTCGATTAAAAAGGACTGTCTTTGTCCCTAGTACCTTAATATCTTTCTCCTTCTAGTTTTACTACATTACTTAAAGACTTGTCATTCTGTAGAATATAAGGTCTCACTCTTTTTATGTTTTCTGATCATGCAGTAGCGCTGCCTTAAATCACTATCACAATCACAAGACCCCTATATCGTACCCACATTATAACAGAGTTCCCACTTCACCCTCAACACAAAGAACGCGGGGTATCGCATTAAATATTGAATACGGCCCTCAAAGAGATACAAAGGGTTTGGGACACACATAAATCATAGGTATCTGTCGATACATTAAGGATATAAGACCACCCAACATGCCTCCTTCAACAGGTAAGCAATATCTACATATAAACTTGATGCACGAATGGACAACTAATTAAGATACTCAGGGTTCCACACGTCCTTCGCCGTGATCCTTCACAACCACACAAGCCGCATAATGCGCCGCTACCGCTACGACGTCCGCGGCGGCATCTCCGTCCCCCCCGAAATCATAAACCCTCCAAAGGATACCTCTGCAAAAGCACCAGGAACAGTTCTCGTAACATCCGACAACAAAGACGACAGTACTGACTCTGACGATGATTTGGACTTTTTAAAAGTCGGACCCAAAGCAAAATTAGTTTATCACTGGAATGACGAGGATGGAACGTACAAAGTTGAAATAAACTATAACGAAAAGGACGGGTTTAATGCGGACCTGAGTGGTCCCGATGCTAGGAAGTTCAAGATTAGGGTTAATCAGACTGGAGCCGAACACACACATCTTGAAAGAAATGATCCTGTCTCTCCTACAAAACCGACGCATCGGAGGACGCAGAGTAGCGGAAGCAGTCCAGAAAATAAAGCTGGTAATAGGAGTAGCAGATCATTTGGGAAGAACGGTGTTAAATTTGGGAAGGCCTTGACAGATAGATTTAAGGGGCCTGATACCAGTAAAGCCAGCGGTGTTGCCTTCTTATCGGTAACGGTAGAGAGGACAAGTGAGGAGGATCTAAGAAGGTTGCAGGCCGAGGACGAGAATACGCGGGAGGGATTCCCAACGGTAGTAGAGGTTGACAGAGAGCACTAGCTGTTTTTCTTTTTGATTTTTAATGATGCAGGGCTCCTTTTTCAAACATGCATACGGGTTGGGTTCAGATATCCATTTACTTTCGCTGGGATTCCATTTGCAATTCGTTTTCTTATACTTTTCGCTTACGAGTTCACGATATCATAGCAAGTCAGTTGTAGTTTTTACTCTTTAATTCATTCCACCAATTCAAGGAATACTATAGGTCGAACTCTGTTCTATCCTACAAAGTTAACTCGGTTGCCTGTACCGGCACCACGTGCACGGCCATGTGCGCAAGTTAGTATAGCATACTCATCTCCAGGAAGTTTTCATCACTTCATATAAGAATCCACCGATCCCGGCGCATTAACAGCCCAATAAGTTGCCAAATCCCAATAAAACAAATACGCCGCATTCCACCACTTCCCCGCTTTAGGGTCACATTCCAAACACCTGATCATGCCCTGACACTCAAACAATTCCAACATCAGCCAAAACGGTGCGATCTGCACAAACCTTTTCGGCCGTTGCCGCACAGTTATACCTGCGTGCCTATCCTTCCAGCAACACGGTGGCTGTATAGGACGAGTGTGTGTGGACCATAACTTGTTCACCAATAATATTTCGATAGATCCAGCAGTGGAACCGAAAGCAGGGTTTTGCTTTGGTCTCGTTGGATTACTGAGGAGCCTTAGAGAGGAGAAGCCAAGAGATGATGTTGAAGCTTTCTTAGTCAGGGGACGGTGTGACGGACTAGTAAGAATATTTTTTTCTCCCCAGGGATTTGGGAGAGCGAATGTGGATGCTGTGGGGCCGTAAAGCCCTCTCTGTGCAAAATCGATGAGAACGCAGTACGTTCTGCCGCAGTTGTAATTAGTCTGTTTCCTTAACGGGCAAGAACTCGTTTCCTGGTTTCCGACTTTCTTGATCTTTTCATGAGGCTCTGATGTTGATGTGGATCCCCAATGTATCCATTGCGAGATTTTGAACAGATCTCGCTCGATATCCAGAAGCAGCTGTAGGTGGCGTAAATACCGTTCCCATGGCGGAAAAGGCAGAGTTATCTCGTTGTTACTTTCTAGCAAGCAACCGGGATATTCTATAGGAAAGTATCTCCCAAAGTTTGGATCGTATTTGAAAGAATTTCTCCCAACCCTTTCCGTGATCAAGGCTGGCGAGTGTATGTAGGCGGAACAAAAACGACGGGAGACCGATATGAGGTTTTGGAGATCTTTTAAGTTTAGGAGCCCCAGGATTCTTCTTCGAACTCTTAGTGGAAAATTCTCAGCTCGTATAGACGTAGGTTTCGTTCGAATAACCCAGTCATGAGCCTCCCTTAAGCTTTGTACACTAGTAAGCGGAGATATCGATAATCGACGGGGGAAATTCGGCTTCGGCGCAGGACCAGACGCCAAGAGTCGCAGAGGACTAGGACTTTGGACGGTTGGTGGTGTGATAAGCCTAGGATAGTGCGTCTTTCCTTTGACCTTTTCGGTGGTCGTATTCCGGCTGTAAGTCATCTTTGGCTTCTAATCTTATAGCGCTATAGCTGGTGCGTGTATATGTATCTGGGTACTTTTAGAACCAGGCTTAATAGATACCGGAATTCTAGCTGTCGATCGTTCAATATCCTGCCTGGTACCCAGCTATACGTCGTCTCGTGGGATCCTACCAAAATATCGTATCCAAAGAAAAGACTCAGGAACCGATATTACAAATAGCGATCTAGCTAAGACCTAGAATTAAACTTTATCCACCTACTATCAAGCTAATGGACGTATTATGGCTACTTTCAAGCAATATGCATATATATGCATATGCATGCTGCAAGCTAGAGAGCTGATAAGCTGTCTATCAAATCTATCAAGACAACACGAAAAATACCACAACTGTTCCATGTTGTGCGTGAGCCAGACCAGCGCTGGTGAACCGGGTTCAGTTGTAGCACAAACTGCTCAAATTGGGAAGCCCGTATGTCTAGCATCGGGGCATCTGAGCCAAGTTGTGATTTAAATCCGTGCAACCAAATATACAAATATGCAAATAGCTTTCTACAGAATGCCTTTACAAGTACCGTCGTGCCACACGCTGGCCTATTTCTCAGCAAGAAATAAATTGTAGGCGCAATGCTCCATATTCAACTGAAGGCTAGATATTACGTCCGTCCAAATACAGGCCACGTAGTGCGTAGTAACGGTTAAGAGGAATCAATATTGATCAATGAGATATCTGTTACCAATACATCCGCTTCTCTGGTGGAAAACACTTATCTTAGCCTTACGTCCGATCGATCCAGCTCTTGCGCAGGATAGCACATAAACAATTAAACAATCTCTGTAATTTTATTGTCTCGTAACTAGACCTAGAAGACAATTGTACAAATTGGACTCTCGATTTGGGCGAATAAATTTCACCCTTCCGAGTTCCCAAGGCCGCCTTGCCCTCCCAGCATTCAGGTGTCAAGAGACGAACATTAAATGTTAACCTTCACCTGCTCAGCCTTAACGAGCCCCAACTTTCCTCTAACCGCATTGAGCAAATACCCGTCGATAGTATCAAACGTATGGCTATCTATTTCAAAACGGTCGTCCCGGATCATACGTCTACTCGTCAGGGTTTCCAAAATCTCTATCTGGTTAGGCGTAAGATTTTGTCTCAGACCCTCGAGGTTTCTATGCGAAGTAATAGTGTTATTGCCCGAAGAAAACCCGAGGGTTTTTGGATCTTGGGGGGTACTATCTTTTGTTTCCGACGTAACACGGGTAAAGGCTTCAAAGCAGAATTCGAGGGCTTTTGCAATCCCAACTTTAGAATGTTTGTTGCCTATATTATTGTCGACTGCGCCTAGGATGACTGGGTCGAACCCGATTGTAATTAGCGAACGAAGAGAACGAGCGAGAAAATATTGTCTTACTTGGCCTGAAAATTTGAAAGCCTCTTTCGAAGCCTTCCTCGTCGTTATCACGAAGGATTGGCTCATTTTGTTGGCGCATTTGTCTCGTAACACTACTAACCACCAAGAAGAATCTGGTATAGCTTTCAACCGTCCTTTTCGAATGCCATGACCCTGCCGTCGCCTCATCACAATGTCCTCGGATGGATGCGCAAATAGTAGCTGCAGCTGACAAGCCACCGTTCATAGCAAGATGGACCCCTGACGAAAATAGGGGATCAATAAAAGCTCCAGCATCTCCACAAATCCGAGCATTTGGTATATGGTAGGTTGATGCAGTATAAGACCAATCTGAAGCTGATTGAATATTATTGATAAATTCTGCACCCTTGAGAAGGTCCTTTATCGTCGGTGCCATTTTTATACATTCGTTATAGAATTCTAGCGTTGAAGGGCGACCGAGACTTGCTTTCTTTTTGGCCATCAACTTTTGGTCCTGAACAATTCCCACAGAGCGTGTGCCATTGTGCAATGGAATATACCATGCCCATCCGCTACAATCTATTCATCCGCGAAATATTAGTTCGATGCATGTACAGCATGCCAGCGTCTGGTCCCGAGACTACTCGACACCTTCGACACCAATTTCAGAGTCTAACTCACCTTCTAGCGCTTCAAAATATGGTGCCCCCTCTGTTGGAGTCCCAGCAGCATATACATTGTCTGACTTCCAGTATGCCCAACTGGCCACATTTTTTAAATTTTCATTGAATTTTCTATTCTTCAGGTACTTGGTACTTAGTACGCCCTGTCTCCCACTCGCATCGATGAGATACTTGAAGGTAATAGAACCGGAGGTTCCATCAATTTTGCGGACCCAGTTAGCGGACACCGGCTTTCTAGCGTGGAATAGCCCGCTTGAATCTTCTTTTGAACCCGGAACCGTTTGAATAGAACATGGCTCAAACTCAATATTTTCAACTTTGGTTTCTTCGAAAATACGGGCTCCGCAGGTGCCAGCGTATCTGAATACTAAGTCGTCGAATTCAGATCGAATAAGGTTCCAGGCAAATCCATTGGGTCCCTGTAATGCACGGAAGTCGTTACCTTGAATTAAGTTAGCTCGGAGCAATTTGGGGGGTTGTTCCAAACAATAAAAAAAAGATCAAAGACACGAAGCCTACTAGTTACAGGCTGATTTTTTGCGAGTTTAATATACGCTCCATTCTTCTGGTTAAATCCATAAGAGCTGAAGGTCTCATGGAAATCGATAAATTTAAAGAGGTAATGTAGCGATGGAATCGTGCTTTCCCCTACGTGATACCTATAATATCGCACAGAAATCAGAACAACTATTGGTTTTACTTAATTGATGGAGACATATGTCCTGACGACCAACCTTGGAAACTTATCTGCCTCAAGGACCACAGTATCAATTCCCTCACGAGCCAAGACTGCTGCCGCGTAGGAACCAGCTGGCCCCCCTCCAACGATTAAAACAGTGCAGCTCTGTGGGATAGCCATAATAAAAGATGGATCGGATTCGCTGCTTGTAGTGGGACCGTAAGGGATCCTGAAGAGTGACTTATATATATAAGCAATAACTATATTGGTATAGTATGATACTAAGTGTGGCTGAGGTTGTAAGAGTCTGACTGCTTTCTACTTTCAAATTTGAGTATTATGATATCCAGGTCAAATTTCAAGGCAAAGATCAAGTTTTTATACAATATATCATTCTCGACAATAACATACATAGATTAGTATCATCGATAGTTAATTGGCCATTAGTAGTAAAGATCTTGGGGCATTCCGACGGCTTCCACACTATAGGAGAAGTTTCAAGACCAGGGATTAAGATATCTCAGCTATCCATAGTTTCGTGGTTGATAGCACTTCTTGGTATCCGGAGTGTGGTGCACGCCGTGCGCCTTCCAGATTGCAGCTGTCAGTCGGCTGCATGGCGTCCAATTCTGCTCTGATAGCTTAGATAGCTTAATCAGAGCTCCGGACGCACTAAAGCGTCCACCCATCCGGTATCCCCGAGCTCTTTGTACTACATACGTTCGTATATACACACGACTTAAAGCAATTTACAACTACATACACAGCCAAGGGACTGATAGCCAGCTCTCGGTATTCCCACTTGAGGGCCTGTAGCGGACGAATAGCCACCAACAGATACTCTCGATATGTTTCGTTTTCCAAAAGCTCATCACAGTTCATGCCACATTTTGACTATTGTGTTCATTATCTGTCGTCATGACGTTCATTAGTGATAAACTTTAATATTGTTTATATTACAAATCGGAGTAGGACAGCATTTTGAGGCTTTTCTTTCAGCTTAGGCTCCAGATTCCCGCGGTCCATCTCGATTCGAAATCGATTTTCTCGGGTACAGATTTGGTAGCAACAACCAGGCCCTTGTGCGATTATAGAACGTACACTGCTAAAAGAAAACCAGCCCGCTTCATCTGTATACCATTTATTCCCTTTTAGATATTCCGGAACTTTGGCCAAGAGTATCCATAGACGATCTAGTGGCCATGGTAACTCGATCGCGAGATCTAAAAAGGCGATATTAACAATACTGCAGGATCATGCATGATCGCTCCTCCATGGGTCCATCGACGATTAAATTGACCATCTAACTTTTTTTTAGTACTAGGCCTTGATTGAGGGGGTATATGAACGGTGTATATACGCGCTATTACACGATTCATGCTTTCTTGTAAAGCGATATCGACACTGTTTCTATGCTAGCTCTGTGGCCCAGGTTCTAAATTAGAATATCCAGTGCAGGCCGCCCATTATATATATTACGCATGCATTTGTTCGAGAAATTTCAACTTCAAATTTCTTTCTGTTCGAATTTTCTTATACCTAAGCAACGGATATCAATATGCCTTGCATTTCCGAACCAGTTCTACCATTCTAGCCTAGTCTTATATATATTTACACACTCGGCATGCAGCTGAGCTATAGCCCCTCTTCCGTGGATCCAAACTATATCACTATTATAAAACTTTATAAAATCTGATTTACCACGAAACTCTATCCTTATAGGGAGAGCTTGCATGATATAAGAAATAATATTCCACTTAGGCACGCATGGAGCTACTAACTCTAGAAATCTTTCTTAATCATCGGACCCGGGAGCTTTTGTAACGACCACCCGACTGCCAATTGAAAAGGCTAATAGTCTGATATCCGTCTTATTTCATGCGCCAGTTGGCCGTGTTAAGTATCCGTCACCCCGCCAATCAATGGCAAAAAAATTAGAAGACGGTTGCACTTAGATTTTGTGCCTGAGTCACCTGTATATCGGATCGGACCGTTACACGACATCGCATAGTGCGGCGAGCCTATTCAGGATGTCCATCTAATTAGCTTAGTCGGTGCACATTGGATTTAGCTTTTGCTATGGCCATATGGGCTTTAGCTTTAGGCACTATTGACAAGAAATTTCTGCCGTGATGGCCAACTCAACGCTAGTTCGTACTAGTACGATCGCGTACATATACTACCTGAGCGTCCCCAGACTAGTATACCTGGATCCATGGGCCTAACTAATTGAACCAAGTCAAATTGCAAACGTAATTAATGCCTTCATGAATATTCTTTGTCTGCGTACGCGTATGCGCAAAAATCGCCCGAACAAACCTTTTCATAGCCCTTATATACTCAAGTACATACTAGGTATATACTTATCCTCATGCATAGTTTCGCAGATCAACTAACTTCCAACTCGTCGGATTTTTCCGCCTCCTACTCGCATTTGCCTTCGCCTGACCCATCCACCAGACGGCGAAAGACTGCCAAGGGTGGGCAACACAGAAAATACCACACACCTTACTCGTTTAATCCTTCCTTTAGCGACAGGCCCGTACCCGGATTTGAAACTAGCGCCCACCACCAGGGTCGAGCTTAATAGATGGCTTCGAAGCATTCATCCGTCTACCGATCCCATCGGCTTCCTTACGAAAATCATAAGATCGTCCCATATGAAAGGTGCCTTTTATTTTAGTCCGAAACAAGGAAAAAAACTGGAACTTTGACGGATTCGTGAACACACACTTTTTATGCCCCTTGGCCATTCGTTTGCCCCGCGTGGATGTGTGTGTACATGTGGTTACAATGCGCAAGTATGCGAACGGTTTCTTAGTTCTCGCTGAATGGCCGCCTGGTACTTTCATTTTTAATTGAGGAAAGTCAATCTTTTGCGTCATTGAACAGGTGGATTGAGAAATTCGGTCAGCAGGTCGGAAGTTGGTTGGATGTAACCTAATTATACTGTAAATCGGGTGATATAAAAGCTGCGATTCCAACCAACATTCTCCTCCACGTAATAAGAACTCACGATCATCAATCTACCGAGAGGCTTATAACATATTGGTTACTCAAATATTTTGCGAAATCGAACTGCAAAGATACCATACGTCACAAAATGGTCAACAACTCCTCTAAGTCTGGCAAAGGGACTTCCGTCATCCGTGAAGACCTATCCGAAAGTTCCTCTTCCGTTTCACCACAAGTCGGCCACATTAGCCCTTCTAGTGGTAAAATCCTCGGCCAGGACTTAACCCGTCAGGAAGATGTCCGTGACGGTGCTCGCACCCCTCTAGGATGGAAAGAAGCTAAAAGAGCGGCAGATAGCAAAATTATCACGGAGATGTAAGTTTCCCAATAGCCCTCTTGGAACTGCCTAGGAAAAGGCACTAATATATGAAAGCATAGGCCCGAATTTAAGAAATGACTCTTTGGGGACGGGGGTGCGACCTTCAACACCAAAAGTTTTCAATCGATAAAAGTTTTGTTTACAAATAATGTATAAGTAGTCTCGGAGTCCTTGGGAACTGGCGGTTATGTTATCAGACTTTGGGTTACATGGTACTACTTAAAGGGGATCTTGAAAATTTCCCTTTCGCAGAAGAATGACCAGTTGGATTGAGAGACAGCTAGCTGTCACCGCATTGAAATGTAATAATATTAATGTGGAGAGACCTCGTATGATCGTCCTAAAACTCTAGGACACTAACCTAAAACAAGTTTGGGGCATTACAAAACTATACTTTGTTGAGTGGTGACCTATGCCAGCTTGGGGTCGAGGCCAACTCCAGCGCACTTAAGAAGATTCTAAATGAACAATAACCCGAAAACCCCGACAATCCCTCCCAAAATCGCAAACCCACCATCTCTCCTATCAGCCGCATTCGGCGTTGTAGTACTACCCGAAGCCGATGTTTGCGTCGCCGGCCCACCAGTCTTAGTAGCCATCTCGGTAGCCTCAGAGCCACCAGCAGTACTAGTAGTCTGCGCATTCAACACCAATTTCTCGTCTATAAACTCCGCGTTAACTTTAGTTCCGTTTTTACACGTTCCGGTTGTACTGGCAGATCCTCCTACGAACTTGACAGCAGCACACTATATATTTAATAGAAACATATCAGTATTTCTTGTCACAGTTAAACCAATATCAAAAGTCCATAGGCCAAAAAATTACCTGGAAAAGGTATCCATCTGGGGCGCTAGCCACAATCTGAAGAACACCATCCTCTCCTTCCCACGCAGCCGGTCCTGGGACGCTGGGGTTACAGAAATCACCAGTACCCTGCTGTGATATCGCGGGTAATAAATCGACCCAGTTTTCTGTATCATTCAGTAATGCGACCCTGAAGAACCATGTGTCTTCTGGATGTGTGGATGTGACGGAAATAGGGATCCCGACGATTGGGAAATCCGTAACAGTTTTCCGATCGGTGACATTGAAACTACCGCAAGGGTAGGTCCCTTCTTCATCATCCGAAAACCCGATTGTCGGGGGAGTGTTTAGGAGGAAATGGGCGGCAGCAAAAGGAAGGAGAGGCAACAGAAGACATGATTTTAGAAACATTTTTGTAATATATAGAGTTCTGCGTTGTACAGCATAAAATGCAACAAAGTCGAGATGCTAACGTGTCGATGCAATGGCAACGAAAACGGCAGATTGATGGCGAAAAATAGTAGCCAAGAGTGACAAGAAATGGACAAGAAAAGAGGCGAACGTCACTAAAGTCTGGGCGCTACGGGTCTGATTTTATATGTGAGCAAGAAAGCACAATTATACTCTGTACAGCTGCAGCATCGTCTCAAACGGCAAGGGAGGGCTCGTCCGTCAACCTGGCAATTTTACGCTAATTAGCGTATCGAACACATCTGGTGCCTGGCGAATGCGCTGAAAAGGAATGGTCGATAATACTCCCGCCAGAAATCTATGTATGACGAACAAGTGGAAAAAATCAGGTTGCTTGTCAATATCATGCATCAACGAACCCGATGACATTGCATTGCAGTTCCAGTTGCCAATGGATCCCAAGCATTGTCCGAGCTTCTGCAATTTCGACTTCCTTTGAAGTCAAGAAAGACAAGACCAAAAAACCGAGCAATTCTCCACCCAATTCACTCTCAAATCTGCTCATATACGTAAGATATTGTAAGCAAATGCCTTCCGACTTCCGGGATTCTTTTGAAGACAATCACGATGTCGATTCTTTAGTTTCATGACTGACTTCTTAGCTTGGGCCTGTGTTGCCCCGCCGGAGTGGGTTTGGTGCAGGAAGGTGGGTCTCCGCTGCGAACAGGGCAGGGAAAACGGGCGTCCGATTGGCTGGAGCGCCCACCACAATTCCCAGAAACGGTCTAGACGAGTCTGCAGGTTGACCACTACGCGGGGTTTTGAGCTGAATTTTCTTTTTCAATATGCAAGCTGTTGGGTTTTCTCACCAGCAAAACCTGAGAGCTCGAAGCTTTTTTGTGGACGAAGCGAAAAAGCTATTGTCGCAGATATCCACATGAGACGGCGCTGAACGTTGGCAATGGAACATGGAACTCCGATATGCATGGCAAAATCCAGGACATTTGAGTGCCACGACGGGGCCAAGATGATGAAGCATGTGCCCTCCTGGCTCTAGGCATTCCAGATTGTTTTGAAGTGGCCAACTGTTGAGAGGATATTTCAATTCAAGGTTTCTCCTTCCTTCCTTTCCGCTTGAATCTGCATATTATTCCATGTCGACATCGGTAGGCAGGCGAAGCATCAGGTGGCACGGCATCCTACACAGCTACCGAATCGATATATAGATCTATCACGAGTGACGATTTCGTGATATCGCATCTCAGATCTCCCTCTTCCCTCCACGAACGAATTTTTGGGTAACTAGGACTCGAACTAGTAACGCGGCTGCCTGGATAGCAATACTACTGCATCGTACCAAACACCAACACTCGATTCAGTTAATTGCACAGACATTCGAATAACTCATCGTCGAACAAGTTAAATTTGAAGGAGGCAGAAACTTGGGGCACAAGTTGAAGGACAGAGTTTGGGCCCAGCTGGTGGCATTTGCGGGTAGCTTAGGAAAGTAGGACTGGAACAGGTACAGGATGCATATGGTTTAGTTATTGAAGAAGATCAGACCAAACCTCAACGTCGCCCAACAACACACTCGACTCGACTCGATTCTCACTCTTTCTTTCCCCCAAATTCACAGAGACGCCGCTCGGGCTCTCCATAACCGCCAAAATGCCCAGTGATATGAGCGACAACCTTTTCAGCAAGACCAACCGTGATATCGCCCGTACATACTGGATCATAGTCGGGGTGGTCATAGGCTCTCTCACCGCCCTCAACATCATTGACCGGATCCTCGTTCGTTCGAGGCTCAAGGCAGCCGCAAATAATAGTCCCCATCCGACCCGGGTGAAGAACAAAATAGGCCAGATATGGGCAACCGCAACTGCTGTGCTGCGGGAAGCTGCTCTTCCTTCTGTCCGTTCTTTCACGAATAAAAACACGCTGTTGGCGATGTTCACTCCTCTCCCTCTTGGTCGATCTGTCGTCGTCTTTATATATATGGCTATGGTTGCCATCATGCTTTCGATAAACGTTTATACTTCGGGTTATTGGTACTACGAAAAGATTGCATATAGGGCTGCATGGGTCTCCGTCACTCAGATTCCCTTTGTCTTGTTGATTAGCGGCCGACTTTCACTTTTTACCCTTCTCACAAACATCCCTGGCGAACGGATCAACTGGCTACATCGTTGGGTCGGCAGAGTCATCCTAGTTTCGGTTTTGGTACATATGGCGCTCTTCTGGCGTGGATGGGATCTTTCGGACTTCCTCCAAACCGAGTTGGAGATCATGCCCATGGTTCGGTATGGATTCGGAGGGTTCGGCGTCCTGGGATGGATTATGTTTACGTCTATTGCCCCAGTTCGATGGTACACATACGAACTATTTTACCTTAATCATTTGGCTAGTGTCGGTGCTCTCCTCTGGTGTCTTTACATGCACGTTCCAAAATCCGCCATTTACAACGTCTGGCTCGGGATCGCATTCGTTGCGTTCGATCGATTCCTACGAGCAGCTCTATTTTTATATAGTAATATCCACAGTTCCTCAACCTCGACGACCAAGTCAAGCTACTCGCTCCACTTCGGCCATACAGCTGAAATCGACATCCTGGACCGCAAAGAGAATTTGACGAGAGTAGTCATCAAGGACGTCAAAATGAAATGGCGAGCAGGTCAACATATCTACTTGTCAATCCCTTCCCTACGGCCATTTGAATCCCACCCATTCTCCATCTCCAATACATACGAAGCCCTGCCGGCACCAGGCGAGGAGTACAAAGAGCTTGGTAATGCAGCAGCAACCCGTAATGGCAGCCGAGATCTCCACCTCCTGATCAGTTCAAGAGCCGGATTTTCCAAACAACTGCATCGAAAATGTGGCCCAGCCGATAACGCACCAGTTGTTCTGAAGGCCTTCATCGAAGGACCGTACGGTTCACCGCCAGCGTGGAATACCTTCGAAACCGTGGTTCTAATTGCCACATCTACTGGTGTAACATTTACTCTCCCAATCCTTGAAGAAATCGCATCAAATCCGGCTTGTGTACGACGAATACACTTCCATTGGACGGTCAGGCACGTCAGCGATCTCAAACTTCTTACTAAGAGGCTAGCAAGGTTGGGTAACAAGGCAAGGGGTAAGGGTGTTGATGTCTTTATTAATATTGCGGTCACTTGTGGAACCATGAAGACCGCCAAGGACGGGAAGTTTGTGGTTGGGAGTGACGATGGGGATTCTTTTGGAGCATCTGGCTCGGTTGCAAGCAAGGGGAGCGAATATTTGTTGCTCAAGACAGTCGAAAAGGATGGAACTGTAGACGAAATCACCCCTGTGAATGGAGAGCCGGTAGCAACATGTTGCGCAGGTAAGAAAGAAATCCCAGCGCCGCCACCGAAATCATGTTGTGCAGAACCATCCGAACCGAAAGCAACATCTCCATCCCAAGCGGCCCAGGCCCATGCTCGAACAATCTCAACCTCATCCAGCAATTCCTCAGCTTCAGACGAAGAAGGAGCACCTTGTTGTTGTGCAGCCGGTACTGGTAACTCTTGCTGTGAAACCGTTTGCACCTGTGGCTTTTCATCCGATGATATCGAATTTAGCTGCGGCCGTCCCTCGATTTCGAAGATGATACTTCCTCCTATCGAATTAGCCGAGGGGGAAACAGTAGTGGCTTGCTGTGCCAACAGGCGGTTGATGGATGACGTTAGGAACTATGTTGGAAGAGTGTGTGATGAAAGGGCAGTACACAAGGGGAGTGGTGCACAGGGTGTGCTATGTTGGACTGAAGGGTTTTATTGAGTTATTCATTTGCATTGCATGGAGCATTTGCTGGAGTAATACCCTTTCTCTCTTTTTCGGTTTGATGCCTTGCGCTCCCAATAGAGTCGAGATTAAATTTAATGTATACGTATTGTTAATGTGTTTTTCTGTTGGTTATTATGATACCTCAGTCGACATGCACTCGGTTTGTATAAAAGACGATATACTTAGAGATCTTCAATTCTAATTTAATCTATGAACTCGATATATACACACCTCTCAGGTCAATGGCAGAGTGTTCTATAGACCTAACTATACCATTATATATCCTCCAGTGTAATTAATTCTATCACGATCAAGTTTGAAAACATCGGGGGGTAAAATATGAGATTGATCATATTTTGAGATCATTAATTTCGAATAACCTCTTTAGTTTTGACAGTCCACGTATACGTACATCAGATCAAATATAACACAATATCGATACTTAATTGTTACATTAGATATCAGCAGCTCGTACGAAGTACCAGCTGGAAAGCCACATACTTTGGTTGGGTGATTGTACATATATTTCTGCTATTATACTATAACTAGTGGGTTGACTGGCACACAATCAACATCGGCTCCTATAATTATACATTCGACATCTAGATCTGCTCTCTTATCACATAAAAAATACCATCACTGCGCATACCACACCTTTAGGCTTCAAAATAGCCAAAAAAAAAAGCCCCCAAAAAAATCAAAAAAAGTCAGCTGCGACACAGTGGCATCTAGGGAAGGGAAAGTCGGGGTTTTAGAAAGCTCATAACTTCATGGATTTGCAAGATAATTTCATTCTGAAAATTTAAAACGGGATGTGAAAGAAGGATAGGGAGCAAGTTCACAATTATGAAAAATGCGGAAAACGTGGTGCAACGATCTCGAGGTTAAGGATGGGATTTTATAATTTAAAAAACTTTAGAGTTTGCAATTGGAGGAGGGTTCTTTCGGTTCGGTGCGCTGAGGACTCGGCTCGGCACCGAAATTACCGCCAATGACCAAGCTATCGATCTCGGAGACGACAACCTCGGGGACCGCGACCGAGCGGGATACACATATTTATATCTGAAATTTGTCGTCCTAGGGTTCCGAATTAGGTTTGCATCAAGAAGGGATATTGTGGCACTAGATGTCGTGTCCTGGATTCGAGTGGAGAACCCCTTGAGATGACTAGAAAGATGTACACGCGTGCACGGCAGCACAATGCAAAGCGTGTCTACGGTAGGTCTTTGCCTCCTCGTTCACGTTCTTTGCCCCCCCCTCTCTGGCCCTTGCCTACGGAACTGTTTGATTAATATGTAGATTTGGTGTGCTAGCATTCGTGGAATTCATGCTAGCGATGTTCATAGTATGCATGGTTGGCCCCCCCCACCACAGCTCGAAACAATGTTCTTGGGACACGGGCTGCTTTTCTCCAGCCTAGCCCTGGTTTTTGGGAACTATGTATATACATAGACGGTACCGACGACCGATTTGAGGTTGCCACAAAAGCTCGTAAATATGAAGCCGTTAATGTTTTCTACCGGTGTCTGTCACCTGTCAACCTGAAGCGGGTTTACGTTTCCGAATTCCCCCATGTTCAACTGCCGACCTATAGAACCTATTTTATACACAACAATATCGTCTTATCGAGTCGATAAAACGGGATAGATTGTTTAATTTCGGCTGATAAGGTATCAGAAAGATCGTGGAACAACACACACCGAGCTAGGCTCCGGAAGGTGCATACTGTCCAAGGCTCAGGTATTACGATGGTTGATAGCATCGCATGTTTTGCTTTGTGCACTTTGTGCAATTGCGGTCCTGCTGGCCGTCTCGAGGCTACTGTTGACCAGTTCTTCAAGTGCATGAGACTTTGCCTCGCCGTCTATGACCCTACTTCTAATGACAACCCCGCAGTCTGTTTGGCCATAGTATCTACAAATAGACCATTGGCGGTGCAGAGGCACTGCAGCAGCTGCTTGGGCGCTATTCCAGTTTTCACGATGTAGCCAAAGCCAAGCTAGCTGGGCAGCAATTCGTGGGCGGCTAGCTATTGCCATATTGCTGAAAAGAGCCTCATTATGTCTTCTTGTGCCCTCATGTTGTTGTTCTGAGGCACCATTTCGACCCAAGACCTCTGCAGCTCGAGTTCTGCAAGATCGTGAACTTCGATCGTGAGGCTGAGAAGATGTGGTTGGATATCACAAAATATATGCGCATCCTCGGGCTGCTTCTCGAAACCTTTCAGATCGCCGTTACTGAATGTAGTATCTGACCCGAAGATCAAATTGAGCAGGGTCTTGGCCTCTGGGTGCCGTCGCAAAGCTTTCACAGACGGGAAACTCATAAAGTATCGTTGACTAAACAAGGCGGGTAATGCAAGAAAGATTGACTATTCACAACATGGGACTTCTTCCCAAGATCTTGGTCAGAAGGCTATCCCTTTTTTTTTTGTATCTTCAACTGCGATATCAAGCCTAAGATGCGGCTCAACAGCACAAAAATCGCCACCCTGCGGGGTATCGATGCAAGGACTCGCTAACGATTGGGGTAGAAAACTCAGTGTGACGACCAAGAAAATTCTTTGGGACCCAAAATAGTCTCCCTTCGATGGTGCTGCACCTATTCCTTTCACAATCTGCAAGTGTGGTCCCTTCTCATTTTATTTGGAAATTCTTTTGGTAAAAATTGCGACAACCGGGCCAAGTGGCCAATGAGGTGTCGTGGTGTTAGGCGGATTTTAGAATTCTGAACCAACAGGTGGAG
This sequence comes from Orbilia oligospora ATCC 24927, assembly GCF_000225545.1. Classification (NCBI taxonomy): domain Eukaryota; kingdom Fungi; phylum Ascomycota; class Orbiliomycetes; order Orbiliales; family Orbiliaceae; genus Orbilia; species Orbilia oligospora. Next base: position 1,943,360 of record NW_011645635.1, on the reverse strand, counting down.
CCGCTTACTTGGGTGGACCATTCAAATTCCAGCGGCATGGCCAACGATTTTCTTGTATTTGCACAGACTGAAGAACAGGAAAGAAACGGAATCGACCAAAAGGCTGGTCTTGGAGACCAGGCGTAGACAAAGTCGTAGAGTAATATTTGGACATATGCATGCACAGGCAGCGCTTCATTATCGAGGTGCATACTATGTGCTCGGATGAGTACCTATTCCTGCCAACATCAATAGCAAATGTGGGTCCATCCAAGGCGTTGCAGAATTGTTTCTAATTTCTCCAACGACAGTATTCAATAGAAGACGGTTGAAGATTGAAGAAGAAAGTGTAAAGAAATACGAAAAGGGGAAGACCAGGGGCAGCTTTTCACGCTGGCGTGATCAGCAAGCATGGGTGAAAGGACCAGGGCGGTAAATCATACTGGCCCTGTTGGGTCAGGCTCTCTCCGATCCTCATGGTCAAGATTCTTCAAGGCAAGGATATGAGGCTGAAAAGGGTGCTTCAATATGGGCAGACTTGGTTTCGTCTTCGTATTTCAAACTAATTGGTCCGAGTCAAGCATTTTGAACCCCATCCGCCGGCCCAGGCTAGCCATGTTTGGGTGTCAATCTGACGGTCTGACATCTGGGGACGGGTTTCTCGTCAAAGTATAATATCAACAGAAGCCCCCCAACCAGCACAAGAAAACTTTCCGCGAATTTTTTTTTTTTCTGTTTGGAATTCGATTGTTTCGTCATTCTCTTTGTTTCGATAATTCCGACTTCCAATTCACTGGGTTTGGTCATAACGTTAGGGGGCTCGGGTCTTTGTAGAACATTTGGGATCGAATCTCTCAGTCGGTTTTTCATATAGCTACTTAGTATATATCTGGAGGGAGACTGTGGAGGATGGCGCATCGATATTCGGTGAGATATGAACCTATCCAAACAACGGTAAGGAACCAAGAAAACAAGGTGCTTCGACGACAAATAATGTCTCGATTGTTATCAGATGTTGCGATTCATCTGCTTTCTTCGTTTCTCTTGCCAAACACCCGCTTTAGAAGATTTGTATCCTGACTTTATAATTTTCGGTGGGATTTAAAGGATCAACCGGGCCTGGAAGTTGTCGACTCTCCTCCGCCGCCACCACCCGAGAAATTATTCCAACAGCTCCAACACCTGTCCAACGATCCTGCTCAGTCGACACCTATCCCGGTAGCCAGCTTAGGAGGAAATTATCCTGGGCCGCCGCCGCCGCCGCCGCCGCCACCCAATCCCTATGCACAAGAAGGGGGATATGAGCATCCGCAATTCAACGGTGCCCCACCGATGCCAGAGAAAGAAGGCCGGATATGCGGTCTGAAGAGATGGGTGTTTTTCGTTCTGATCTTGGTCGCTGTCGTAGTCGTAGCTGGTGCGGTCGGTGGCGGTGTCGGTGGCGCTCTTGCAGGAAAGAACAACAATAATAATAATAGTGCTGAGGCCAATAATGGTCAGACATCAACTACCAGTACGGGAGGCTCTGCTACAAGTACAAGTGCAGGTCCGACTAGGTACGAATTATCAAACCGATCTGACATGTTCTTTTTTAAAAAGATTTAATGACGGTGTATTCTGACATGATGATGAATTTCGAATTAGCACTACGAGCGCTCCACCAAGACTTCCAACACCGGGAACATTTGCTGCTGTCAAATCCTCGGATCCAAATCAAGAAAATTACAATAGTCTTACATATATTTTCCAGGATATCAACACTCCGGATATTTGGATGTGGACTATAATTCGAGGCCAGGATTGGATTCAAATCGGAAAACTAGAGGGTTTAAATCCACCACCGCGTCCGAACTCTTCTATCGCGGCTGTTCAGGCACCAGATGGAGATACTGTAAGGGCTCCCTTGAGATATGGAAGGTTTATGTGAAAAAGGGAGTGCTAGTGACACTAACTTTGGTTTATTTTAAACTAGATTTCTCTTTATTACACTGCAGAAAATGGGACTCTATACGACGCTATTGGCAGCCCGCAGGGCACCAGATGGAGAATGGGTACTCTAGCTCCACTTACCAACTACGGTGTCCTTGTATCAGAAGGATCAGGTATCGGAGCCTCCTGGTGGGGTAACAAGAACGACAACGGGCCTGGCTATCGAATTCGTATATACTATGTTGACAGTGCGGCAGCCCGCGTTCGAGAACTTGCGTATGATGCAAACAAGACCCCGAAGTGGTTCATTACCGATCAACAGTTGGAAACATGTTCACCACAAGCCAAGATTACTATCGCACACTTGCCGCCAGAGAACTCAACAAGCACTAGGCAAGAAACGGCACATCTATTTTATGAGGATAGAAATGGAAATATAAGGCATTTTCCTGGCTATGATGGAACCTGGGATAGTTCATATGGTAAGCGTGAATACTCTTATCCCATCGTTTTATTAACACTATATTAAGTCGGGATTGTGCTAACGTTGTATTTCAAATAACAGCGGAAACTATCCAGCAATCCTCAATCCCGCCTGGCGCCTACATCACCGCTAGCCTCTACGTCAATCAAGCCTCAAATCATACTATCCGTCTATGGTATCTGGACGAATCTTCCCGTCTAAGCTACATCGGTGGTCTGGGCCAATCTAAAAAGGCATTCCCAGATTTCGACAACCTCGGAACCTTCGATAATCGAGAAGTTGTCAGCAGTGGCACTACAAGGTACATCAGCTTAGGCGAAATTGAAGGAGGCTCATTAGCAGTCGTTGGCTGGGTTGAAGGCGGAGAACAAGTCCGAGTATACTACCAAGGTAGCATAAGAGGGAATGCAGGCAAAAACGCTGCCGTAGAAATTGCGGGTACTCTTGGGTGGCAGACCAAGGTTTTAGAAATCGAGGAGTTGTAGAGTTGGAGTTTCGATGAGTTTGGTTCGTTGTCCGACTTGCTCCGTGAGGAAAAGCACCAGATATCCCTACAAGTGTTTCTTCTTTTCTTTCTTCTTTTCTTTGTACTATACCCCCCTTTTTTCATTTCATTTTTTTTCCCCTTCCCATTTTTACCTTTCACTTCACTCACTCACTCTTAAATCCTTGCAAGTCTCACGAGATAGCATATTGCTTTAATGTCGTACTATGGAGTTCCGGTTACTAGCACATTTGTTTTTATTTACCGAATTGATAATAGAAACGTGGAACTAAATGCGTTTCCACACTGAGATACAACCATATCCTATGCACACGCCTAGCGGGAAACTAGTTTTACTCCTGGAACATTGACGGTTTTTCCGTAGGGAGACTACGGTTTCCCTGTTATAACGCGATTCGCACTCTCCGAATATAGGTCATTAGCATTGGAAGAGTGCTGGGACCATCCATGTAAATATCCGGTTATCCGCAGGCTCATTTATCCCGCTATCAGCAATCTTAAATTCTAATTCCGCAAGTTTCAATGAAGCCTTTTACTGTGTATCGGACTCAACACTGATTGTGAAGTATATGCCGGTATGCATGCTAAGATAAATGTGCTGGGATGAGCCGTAATCTGTCCCGTAAGCTTATTGAAATCAAATCAAAACGCGAGATTATATTAAGAGTTTGAGAAGACAGCCGCCTACGTCAAAAATGTACGAGCACGCATCCTGTACATCAATAAACAAAATTTTGAGCAGCCAGAAGAATAATTATTTCAAGGATTTTATATTATACATGAAGACAGCCTTAATCGCGGAATCAAAACAGCAAACGAATTTGACAAAAACCGGGTAACCCCCGCTAAGCTTATAAGCTACGACTTGAAATTGCTGCGATCCAGGTAAATAAACTTTCACAGTGGTTAGCTCTCCCGCACATACATGTACATCTATAGAATAACAAACTATTGATTGTAAAAATGTGAGAAGGGTGCTTCGCTCTGCCTTCGCGATCCACCAGGCGGCTCCGGAATAATACCCACCGGCCCCCCACGTAATGCATCCACAAGATCCATCCTAGCATTCATATTCCCCTTCTTAAAACTCTCAAGATCCATTCCATCACTCGCCATACTAATTTCCCTATCTACCCACCCCATATCACTCACCCTTTGCCCGATCCTTGGCACAGGTGTGTGCTCAGTGAAGCTCATGCCAGCATGAGAACTTCCTGGTGTAGATGAACCAGCAGGTGCATGATCATCCCAATTAGTTGGTGGTGGGCCGTATTTCCCATCAAAACCATCTGGAAAGCCGAGATCTTCGTCGCTGAGTTCTCTTCTACTACGGCCGATACTACTGTCGATGTTGCTGCCGATCATTGTGGTAGTATGACTTTCGAATGGAGGGATGAGAGCCGTGGTGTCGAATTTGCTCTCGAATTTTTCGGCATCGCCTCCGATGGTGCCTGGGCCGCTGCTGCCTCCGTTATTGGGAGTGTGGCTAAATCCGCCATATGTGCCTTTTGCACTATCCTGGAGAGTATTTAAGAACTTGCAGCGTGGGAAAAGCCTAATAACCAATGGTTTGACCGCGGGAGCGCTAGAAGTTATGATGGCGACATTTGCCTCGAGCGAAGACATTGCAGAAACGCTATAGGCGACCCAAGTCGGGTCTGAAGAGTTCCAATAGTCTCGAAGGTAATAGAAACGGAGACCAGAGAAAATACAAACAAGGGCTCCGACAGAGAAGATAACTAGAACTACTATCTTTTGTCCCGTCGAAACTTTGAGGTCTTTGGGGTTTTGTTAGCACGTCCCTTACAAAGTCCTCTGATGCGCGTAGATAATAATATAAGGTTCAACTTACGGCGGACCATGACCCAGCTCAGCAAGTACACAAAGACATCTGTTGCTATATTCAGACTTGCAATCGTATAATTCAGCGCAATGAAGTTTACGCATGATCCTGTTGGGTCCCCAAGTCTGGTGTTGAATGGCCAGCACTGGAACAGAATCGCCATTGAAGATGCAACCGTGTATAATGCCATGAAACCTAGCGTGATATATACGACGAGTCTGAACGGAGGAGAAACTGAAAGTCTCAAGTAGAAAAGAAGAATGGATATTTTCATAAATCCGAGGATCCAAGGGTATAAGGATTGAATCGATAAGCCAATCTAAAGATATTTTGTTAGCCTAACGCCTAGGGTCTAAGAAATATTGGTAGATTGACGTTACATACTTTCTTCGTTATTACGAACTGTTCGTATGGCACGTCCCAAATATGGTGATACCAACCGGCGTTCATGGCGGCGATTTGAAGCCCATACAGCCCAAATGATGCGGCCTAAAATAGCCAGGAGATGTCAATGTCAAAGATTTTGAACTTTTGTTCGAAGTTCAAAGACATGAAGGAGCTTACCATAGCCAACATGATAAACCAATCATCCCACCCCATATATCTCGTAATTCGAGCGCGGGTATAAACCCGCAAAGCTACGGTAAGAAACGCCAAGGAAGTAAAAACGGTAGCTATGGACAGCAATTTAGGTCCTCGGGTCTCTGGATTCTGTGGCAGCATACCGGATGATTTAGCTTCAAACTTCCCTTTAGACAAGATCTCGTTGAATACTACTTGTAGGAGCTAACAATCGAGGTACATGAGCTATGAGATTGTGCGCGGACTTACTTCTAGATCCATCAGGGGCCACGAAGCCGGCCGGGACCAACTGTAGTTCCCGGCCGTATTCAGGTGGACGTGACCCGAAAACCAAGTGGTGTCAATATCTCCCATATCTCCTGTTATTGCATGGGTGCTTTGTAAAACGGCTATTGAACCCAGTCCCGGTGCGGCCCTAACAGTAGAGTGCTGTCTAGTTGAAGATATGCTAGTTGACGGTGCACCCCGTTTGGTACAAGACAAAGGTGGAAAGGAACACAATGATTATCAGATATGAATGTGCACGGACGAGACTGGGCATCGGGCTTGTCTATATAAGAAGGGGCAAAAGTACTAGGCAAGACGATAATTTAAAAGCCTCTAGGACTTCCGACCCGTCAGTGTCGCAAAAGAGTTTTTTGAAAAAATACAAAGGTTAACGGGTTTGTCTTGAAGCTTTAGGCTTAAATTTCTGTTGCAGAGCATAATAAGCATTTTTCAGGAACGAAACCTAGAGGCAGTAGCTTCGTCGTTGACCCTATACGTGAGAGTTTAGGTGGGAAACGTGGTGATCATACTGAAACTTATACCTTCGTTGGTAGTGTTCCTGTCCAGAGATAGTAAAAGGTAGGACGAGAAATTTGCGAGATTGTCCCAAACTCCGAACTTAACAGCCACTGCGCATTGCTACTTCGGCATGGGACTGCGCCCAAGGATCGAGAAGAAAAGCTAAGATCTCACGAGAAGTCTAGTGGAAGGTTCAGAAAGCTACATATATGATGATATAAAGTTCCCAGATAGGACATCCATTCGCCGGATCCGGTACTAGACTCGCCTGGAATATGTGTTGGTGGAAAAGGTACCCGCGGAAAACCTTCTAGATCAAATACAAATCCGGATAGAACATTGAACTCTGGCTGCTTTTATTTCAGGGCATGGCGGCCGTTTTTGTAGCTATTACAATACCTTATGGGATCGCGTGAGGCAACGATAACCCGTCTCAGTGCTCTTGCCAATTGGTATTGGCTTGATCGTGGGGTATGTGTATATTACATTTGTTGAATTATCTCTATCGATATATCCCTTGTGTTCATGAGCTATCATACATATTAATGTAAGGCTACATTCATTATAAACTATTGTACCAGCCTATAAGCTTAGTTTTCAAGATATGTTAGGCCGAGACCCATATGATGGCACTGCGAAACTTCACTCAAACCCCTCTGGTAGCCATCCCATTGCAACCACCTCATGGTAGGATTCCTCCATTTCAAAGCCTCCCATTCTCCGGTTTTCTTCACCTGGCCCAATGTATTCCAGTATCCTCGAGCCTCCAAATACTTCTTTTTCGGGTTCGGCTCGTGGTTCCAGGCAAAACTGCTCCAGTAGTCTACCAGTAGCTGCGAGAATGGAATATCCAAATCATCCCTTGGCATGAGACCACTCCAGATCAACGCCCCGAGGTTAGCGTCTACTATTCCTGAGTGGCACTTGAAATATTCATCGGCGGGGGATCCACCAACTGGGGGTTCGCATTCCGAAACGGTGAACAGCGCTGGCTGGTGTGCTCTGTTGGCCTCATAGAGGAAGATTTTCGGAAGTTTGCGATTCTTTGCAAGGAGATAAGCTTGAGACCAACTCTTGCATCGAACGAATCCATTGGTGAGAACCCGAACGGTGAGGTTGAAGGCTGCCACAGCTGGGTCTCCTGGAGGAAGCGGGAAGGCAGGATGGTTTGCGAATTCGGTAATATCTCTCTCTTGAATCTTGCCAAAAACTGAATTTTCACCACCGGAGAACTCAAGATATTCATGGGCTGACGTTGCGCTGCCATTGTATCCAGAAAATTCGGGGGAGGTAAAGATAGCCCATTCATCACGGTTAAGACCCATTATGATAGGGACGTCAGCAATATATTCTCTACTAGCGACAGGGGGGCCACGAGTGCTATGGATGTGAATGTCATCTTTCACAGCTCCCCACAAGACGCTTGTATCGGCGGCGAATAAATCAGCGGCCGGCATGGTTTTGATGCAATGAATGGGTTCGGCGGTCGCCGAACAGCCAGAAGCGTTAAGAAGGCCTTGGAACGCAGTATGAGCCTGTGCAAGGGTTGGAGTGTCATTGCGGATCGAAGTTGTGCTATATCCTCCTACCGAGCTTTCAACGATTCCGGCGTGGAACAAACCCTTTGCGGCTTTCGAGGCCATCAGGATCAAGGTAGAGCCAGCGCCAGCGGATTCTCCGCCAATAGTGACTCTTTTTGGGTCTCCACCAAATGCTGCGATATTGGCGTTAACCCACTTCAGAGCTGTGACCATGTCACCGATACCATAATTTCCCGTAATACCGGCGCCATTGGTATGTGTAGCCAGGAATCCGAAGAGTCCAAGTCTGTAGTTGAGTTTAACGACGACGACATCCCCTCTGCTGGCGAGATTGACACCATCGTAGTTCACCATATTGCCACTGTTGTGAGTATATCCACCTCCATGGATAACGAACATAACTGGCTTGAGGTCCTTAGAGCGGCCAGAGAAAGCAGCAGGAAGGTATGGGGTGGCGATATTCAAGAAAAGACAGTCTTCGCTGCCACCGTCTCCCTGGACACACATATTGCCAAAAGCTAAAGCATCAGAACTGCCGGGGCTGTTGAATACAGTGGAGTGCTTGAATCTCTGGGCGGGGTGCGCATATCGAACTCCATCAAATCGAAAGCCAGCAGAGTCTCTGAACCCAGTGATCTTATGAATTCCAGTGTTCACTGTGATTTGGTATTGAGGTGCTGGATTGCTCGTGTTGATATTACTCACTGGAGCTGAGTGAGTGCACAGTGTGGGCAATCTGTAGTGGCGACCGCAGTGCAGTGACTTGATTTCTCCAGTTCCGGTGATAGCTCGACATGGCTTATCTGCAGTCGGGGCGATCCAGTATAATTCGTTCTTAGAGAACTTTCCAAGGTATTGCTGATATGAGAGTGTATTGTTTAGGCCCTTGGAGAAATCTTGGCCTTGGCCTTCGGGAGCCCAGAGAGTTTCGGAGAGGGCAGAGCAAGCCGCTTGGCCCTCAGGTAATGTTTTGGAAGCCTCTACCAAGATTGCCGATGCAGTCCTTGGAGTAAGATGTTCTTCAAAAATTAGTCTCCATACGAGGAAATGTAAATCCAGGGAACTGCTTACCAAAAAGATCATTATCCTTCAGAATTGTGAGGGCCGATTGAAGGGACGAAATCTCTGGGGCCGCCTGAACAAGCGTTGCATGTCCAAGGCAGTATGCCGCCAACAAACTTACGAGGGGCTTTGAAACCATTATCGTGGATGCGGATGACAATAGAGCTACGCTTGAGGAATCGAAATCAAAATTTGGGGTTCTGGCTAGCCTATATATACACCAGCTTCATCTCTGTTCGAGCGTTCCGTCTTCTGGGGTATCAGTTAGAGCAGTCAGTATATTATCTACCCGCGTGCGCGCCGCGTCCCTTTGCTTCTGTAGGGTGGAATCTCACGAAATAAAGTTTTCATAATTCCTTTTGTATTATCGCGGGATACCGGGGAAAAGAACTGGATGTATACTAAAGAGAAAGGCTAGAATACGACTAGGAAGCTCCATATGGTCAACCTAGATGGGAACTAGTTCTCGTCATGACAAGGCGCTATGTGCTGTAACTGCGGCCTGCGTTTTCGTCTCGAAGCTCCCAACTGTGTTGTTATACAGGGCACGCACGTGCATCGGGAGGGTCGATCGGGAAAGTGGCGAGTCTAATTCCCCATAACTTGACGAACTAAGAGCTCATGGGGCTTGCGCTAACGGTGGGATTTACTTGGGCTGCGCATGGGCTTCAATTGGGAATCTGGTGAGGTTCCCAACTTTCTCTCTTTGGGTGCAGATAGGCGTAGGCGGCAGGTCACCAAATTACGTAAATTGGGTCCAGCACAAGAGTAATCCCGACGGTTCCGCCGCAGAGAAAAGGAAAGAAGGTGCAAAGGAAAGGCCGAAAACTTTCCTCTGAGGTTTCATCTGTGCATATCTGCAAAGCATCTCGAAGCCTAGTTAAACTTATAAAAAGGCTAACTTCTAGACCCGCGAAGGGTTGAAAGAGTAAATGATATCAGTGTAACCTTGGCCTTGGCTTCAAAGGAATCTCAATTTGTGGTATTTTGCAGCCCCGTTTGCGTTGCTTGGTTTTGATTTTGGCTGGTTTATTGGTTTATACCTTTAGTATCTGGGGACGAGACTATATTAGTATTATGATAACATGCGAAATTGCCTCTATTTTGTACAGACTCGACGTCCAAAGAAGTCAGCACCGGATAACAGTTATACGAGTCGATACGTAGCCAAGTTTTTAAAAGCCCGGTAGTTATGGATGGTATGGCTGGGTGGTTTCTAGCCCTGGCGAAACCTTAAATAAGTTTGTTGGAGACGGCTAGCGGGACCCACTTGCCGTATTGAATGAGCATCCCGTGGTGCCAGTTAGCTCTGCTATTTGGGCTTCTTGAGTTAATAGACTCGAAGATGTTGAAGTCTTGACCGGGAGGATGTCTAGTTTAGACGGGTGGTTGGGAAATTAATTCCATTATTCAGGTTCTTCTTTCGACCCATTCTGGAAGAAAAGAGGTATTGATTTCGAGGGTATCAAAATTAACTGCAAACGATCCGGCTTCTAATTTACACAGGGTTGGTCAAAACGAAAGCACTTGCATTTCTTCGCCTGCTATTGCAGTATTAGATTGTGTTGTTCTTATTCTGCATATACGGCTACTTAAGTAATTAAGTACCCCAGCAAGAAAGTAGATATAACGTATGGACATACATATAAGTGTTTTAATATTCTATCTTCTTCTCTGTTCTTCACATATGTGCTATTATGCAAGTGGTGGGTATAACTTTTCAAGCTGGGGCGGGGAAAGTGAACACGATAGCTCCTTTTTACCATTCAAATCAGTCTCGAACTTTGGTTCTAATAACTTCACCCCGCCGAACTCTCCGACATAGCTTGCAAATAAGGAAAGCGACATACATCCTCGGGCATTTTTGGACGAAAGTTCTTGGAACACTGTATAAAATTCCCCATGTACTAAGCCGAGCTGCGACGTAGTGTCGATTGCCTCTCCTAGCACCTGAACTACGTCTCCGACCGTGACAGCAGCTGGCCTTCCATCTGCTTGCTTCGGCCAAACTTGTACCTTACGGGTTTTATTTAGTTCGATTGCGAAACCAGCGACTGGGGGGTATGTTGCATTTTCGGATAGTACAGTGCGAGGGGCAAAAAACCCACGAGGCTGCTGGGTACTATACACGAAACGTTCGATTGAAAGCGATTTGGCCGCCACGAAACGAGGTCTGGCGGATGGTGCCATATAAAAGAAGAGAGCTTTCTTTTTGTCCATTGCCATATTGTAGAAAAAGGGGTGTAGTTCCAGCCTCGTTCCCTCTAGTTCCGCAGGGTGTAGCGTGATCTGTGCCGGGTTCAACCCGCCAGGTCTTCGGTGGAGTGGTAACCGACGTCTTGTTGTTAGGATATCGTCAGATTTGTTTTTTTTGACAAAGAAGCGGAAGTCAGGGGAGACCCTGGATAGTGAACGTAGATCATGGTAGTCAAGCTCGTGGTGGATGACTTGGTTCCATATCGTAGCCGTAAGCCCGTGCAGTCGAGTTTTTGAACCAACAACAAGCGATTTAAAACGTCGATTTGCTGGCTTTAGGCGCTCGTGAAGATCGAAATATGTCAAAGAAGTAAATATCTGGTACCATATTTCTGCGGGGAGCTCAAGGAGAGTCGATTTCATTTTTAATTAAAGAAGTTCTCAGTGCTGAGAGAACAACATCCAGCGGATGGATATACCTCGCAGCGGATACGCCGGCGCTTTTTATTTGATTTTTACGGCGTCCCCGGAGTTTGGTTACAAGACTGAGTTCCCACATATTCAGAACCGTGCGTAATGACTCAACGCAAATTTTCTGCACTTTGTATACTTGCGGAGAGCGGGCGGTTGGTGGGCTTGGCAATCGGTCGATGATCCTTCATAACGGCTTCAGATTGTGGATGAACATAAGGCTCCATTCATGACTAATTACCGGTCTTATTTCTGGGCCCGTTACAACGCAATGGTCTATGAGCTCTATTCTATGCATGATGCGTGAGGCAAGCTCGATCGACTATCGTATGACAGCCTCTAAACACTATAGTGTACAGATCGCCAGCCCCCACTGCCCAAGTTATGGGGTATATAAATACTAACCTCCAAATACTTTTCTATAGATCCGGTTGCACGGACGGTACCCGAAACGCATAACCCTGCGAGTTGAAGCTCTTTATTTTGCCGTTCCAAGATTTGCTAATTTAACATCGATGTTAGAGCTTATGGACGTCTAGCCGCGGATAAAAATTCCCCGCATAGACAAAAGGGTACTTTGGATGATAAAGGGTCCGAGCAAAAATTTCAAATGTGTAAAACTCACCTCTTCATAAGAATTCCTCATAATATATCTGATAGTGGTAACCGGGTTTGTTTGGCCAATTCTATGCACTCGCGCCAGGGCTTGCTCTTCTAGCATTGGGTTGAACTGTGGCTCTAGGAGATGTACTTCAGAGGCCACGGTGAGATCGAGACTAAGAATGGAGCGGGGAACTTTTGTTAGAGGTCGTCCTTCACGAGTTGAGGGCCAAAGAACCTACCCTGTGCTCCCACTTCCCAAGGTCGATAGAAAAACTCTACAGTTGGGGTCATTTCGAAATGTGTGTAGATGTTCTTTCCGCTCCCTCGTCGTCAATGAGCCTTCCATCCGGGTGAACCCTATCCCGTTACTTTTCAGAGCCACCTCGACTAAATCCAACATCTTCGTCCAACAACTGAATACAACACTATAGATGGAGTCAGGAATATGGTAAAAGTGGGTGTCGGTACATGGCCATTGGATAGACGTACCTCTTCCCGCTGAAGCCTGACTGGAGATTCGATATAAGATTTTGAACTTTTGTCGATGGCTGGGTGGTTGATATAGTATAATCTTGAGCGGACTTGAAGCACAGCGGACATTCAATTGCATCCGAATTACATTTAGAACAAATTGCGTGTTGACAATCCTCATAAGTTACTGAGTTTCCGGTAATTGTTGCCGATAATTCGGAACTCTTGCACAATTCACAAATCGGCTCAGTGAAGGTGTGGGATATCGCGTATTCCTCACCTCCTTGACATTCGAACCGCCGAAGTTCTTCTTGAACCAATGGGGGCAAAAGGTGAACACCATGATTACAAACCTGTCTCAACCTTAGGATCAATTGAGTAGCGTAGGTTCCGATATTTTTAAGTGTTCCCTGCCGGACCGCATTCTGAATTTTAGCGTTGACAAACCGGCCGAGTAGTCTGTGTAGACGCTCTTCATCGGCGTTGAAATCGAGCTGCTGTACTATATCTCTTCGCACTGGTAAATCTAATCTGGAATGGAGTTTTAGTCTACGCAAAGTTGTCTCTGCGACTAACTGTTGAAGTTCCTGCAGGGACTCCTCGCCCCTCTGCCCTAACGATTTAATGATCCTTGACTGGAATGCCGAGCGGGTGCCATATGTATCGTGCTGAAGGAATTCGAGAAGCGACCCGTAGTCATCAAGTTTATTTTGTATAGGCGTGCCTGTTAGACACCAACGACTTTCCGACTTTAGTGCATATTTTTTTTTGCTTGCTTTGTAGACCTCTCGCGAATGGTGTGGGCTTTTCCCGGAGTTATTGTTAGCTCGGTATTATTCTAACTATTAGATGGGCGAGCTTAGCTCAGCACACAAGCAAGCCCACAAGACTAACCTTCGTCTAAAATTATTCTCCTCCAATAAAATGCTGAAATCTTTCCTGCCGTTCTGGATCTCGAATGCAAAGCAGCATAGGTAGCTATGGCTACATCATATTGCGCAAAGTTTATTTCCGGTAACTTCCCATTGACCGGCTCACAAACTATGTAGCTAAAGTTCGTTGTAAATCTTTTGATTTGTTCCTCCCATCCAGTAACGACTATTATCCGCCAGTGGTAAGCGTCTGTATCCGTTACAGGAAAACGTTTTGGGCTCTAAAAGAACCTGCCAAATGCAAGACTCAGGATGTCGCTACTCACCTGATTTAGGACATATGATTAATGTAGTGCCTAAACTCTGAGCACTGCTCTGATGTGGACTCATATCTCTACTTGTCGCAATAAGGGCTAAGGCTGTCAAGGTTTTCCCCATTCCCATCTCGTCTGCTAGTATACCTCCTTGGGATTTGGAAGAGCGACTTATTGGCGTAGGATACCCTTCTTTCTGCAGCATCCAAGCTAGACCAATATTTTGGTGCCTGGTTAAAATTATAGTTGAGTGGTTAATAGCTTGTATCGAGGTTGTATACTGGCTTAAGGCGGGAGTTAAGTTGATGGGGTGACTTACTCTTTCAGCTTGACAGTTATACTCGAGCTAACCTGTATATTCAGGTATTCTAGGCTGGGAGTATTTTCGGAACCTGTTGTGAACAAATCCGATATCTCATCATTTTGACCACGAAGCTCTTCGACAGCTGATTTCTTAGATTTGTTTCCAACCTGGTCCTGAGCAGTATATACATTTATTCCTTCTGATGCAAGCTTTTCTATTACTTCAGGGTCTGAGACCTCCAGTATATGCGGGTTTGAGTACCCAACCCCTTTTTTCTTTTCATACGGGTCTTGCAGGTACATCTCGCTGCTTAGCAAAGCCCGCCCAATGGAAAATCTTTCCTCTTCGAGGCAATATAGATCGACTGCCACTTGAAATTCAACAGAGGAATCAGTTTTAGTAACTTCAGAGCTTGATAGATAAAGTTTATAGTCGATTTCGAATCTGCTGAGGATTTCTTGAAAGCTAGTGGAGGCAGGTCGTTTGAGGAGCCCAAGGTAGTGCTTGTTTGCCCATAATTGCACTGAGCCGCCAATTGCAGAGAGAGAAAGTTCTTGCCCAGTGTTGATATTATCTAAGCTCATTGAGCAAGCATCCAAAAGAATCTGCAAGTTGTAAAAACGCCGTTAGTGTTCATCTATATACGAAGAGATGGCACCGAAAAAAGAAGTCATACTGAGCCTAAGCAGACCATCTCCTGGCTATAATCTTGGTTCGTGTTGAAATTTGATTCGGCAATATCTGTTGTTACTCTACAAAAATTAAGTCTAGGGGCCGGAAATGAAACCTGTGTATTAGTATCGGCGCAGTTAGGCGTCGGACGGGGACTTGTATCCCCAGTTTGTGAGATAACAATGTCGGATTCATAGTCGGAAGTGTATGGGCTTTGAACGACGAATCCGGGGTATGCGCAATCCGAGCTCCACGAGGAGTCATATTGGGAGTTTGGGTCGACCTCATATTCGGAATATCCTAGTTTACGGCGATGATATAGCTTGGGTCTTCCCGGATTAAGTCAAGTATATCTTAGTCAAAACATTTTTTTAAACAACAAAAAACAGGGCACCTTTGCCATAGCCTTGTGTGTGGGATATAGAGGGGTTTAGGAAACCGTGGGCTTATGACGAACACTTTCAAGTAAGGCTGGCATGCTGTATTGGCCTCAAACTGATCGGGAAGATATCTCTTGGAGGAACCCATAACAGTATGCAGCTAGTCTAAGTATTGTAGTGTCGCCTAGACGGAAGATTCGAACATGTATCCAGGTTAGTACTTCCTATAGTCAAGTGATGTGCTTCTATACGTAGGCGCAGCGCTTAGGGGCACGGACCCTAATTTACAAAGTTAGAAGGGAGTATTCACCTACGAAATCCTTTTCGTGGACCACGAGATGTACTGTGCTGGCGGGTAGGCACTGGTGCTTAGGAACTTAAGGTATGAGCGGTGAAGTTGGATCGGGTTACAACTGTCGAATGGAAGGATTTTGAAGCCTAAGGAGGTGGAGGTCAACCGGAAAAATAAAAACTCCATGGGGAGCTTTTTTATGGGGGGGGGGGGTTGAATGAGTTTATGAAGAGTTGTACAGCTCGAGCTCAGCCAACTTTAGGACAATTGTGGCAGTGTATGAAGCGAAGCCACTTACCCAACACGCGCGGGGTGATCGATGGTCAGTCAATTGAATTCTACTGCGTCCAATGCCGATTGGTTAACTTTCACGCCTGCCTGGGCAAACGAATTGGCATAGCCTTCTCGCAACTACCTAGGTATCATCTCCTAGATAGGACCAACGCCGCCTTGTCCTTGAATTCGATGGGGGTGTGCCTTTGTGTGCGCCAAACCTTGCATATGTCCACGTCAGTACAGTGATAAGGCGCAGAAATTTCTGGCAATGCCAGGCATAACTAGGGGGTTCGGTTGATAACAATTGATATCCATCTTCACAGGCAGAACGGCTTGCTCTCCCTTTATCGTACACAGTGGAGATCTCGCGTGCGTGCGATTGTTATTTCCGTTTCAGTGGCTCGGTACAGTTAGCCTCGAGATCAGACGTAGGGAATGGGCAGGGGGTCCAGTATATATAATCCGGAGCTCGTCAGTCGAACAACGTGCAACGTACAACCCGAAATTACAAATCGTGGACAAGCTAAGCGGAGCCCGCCACCTATCGCCATTGCGAAAGCCGTGGGGTTAGAACGCATCTGAAAACGAGCCGATTAGTTTCAAGTTTTTCTTCTTCTTTGGTACATCCCTATAAACATCCGGTATCGCATTACTCCATACCTCCTTCTATTCCGGAGAGTTGGGACTGACCTAGGGCTGGTAAGATCGCATACTAAGTAGCATCTATAGATTTACAGATTGGGAATAGTATACAAGCTGTAACAATGTCGGTCCCCATACCGACCTCAACTCCCTCACCAAGTCCTTTTGATGAAGCCCTACAAAAATTCCAAAGCCGATTATCTGCTGAGCAGAAGCAGCAATTCGGATCAACCAGCAGAAAGGATGTAGAGATATTAGCCGTAAAGCTCCAAGAAGAGCAGAAAAGCCGCAAATCCCATCGGGCACTTGGATTATTAAGGCCTTTTATCGACGGCCTTTCAGGATATGCTAAGATAATCGAAGTCTTCGCCCAAACAAGCGAGATACTATGTTTTGTCTGGGTAAGTTTCTTCATCAACAGGCAATTGAGATAGTATAATTTTCAGGCATCGGTGGAAGCACCTGCGTCAGTTCGATCGTTCGGGTCCCCTGTCAGATGCTAATACTATTGTCATCTACCTAGGGGCCTCTCAAGTTTCTATTACAGGTAAGACTAAAGGAGACTCAAACACCGTATATTTCTACACTGCTAGTCGAATCGATCGTCGATCAAATATTTTGCTTCTACATGCTTTGTGATCGAGTATTGAATTTTATATTTTGCTTCAATGGATCTGTGGATTGATGCTAATTTCAACTTATAATAGATTGGCACACAATGGCAGAAAGCTATTGATACACTGTTGGATGCTCTTTCAGCGATAGGCGAGAAGCTCTTGTTGTTTGAGAAGTGCACTGGTTTAATTTTGAAGGACTCTCGTTTCAGGGTAATACTTGTTAGGGTCTACACGGACATTCTGGAGGTACTTTGGACCGCAATGAAAGTGTTTGGGAAAAAAAGTAAGCTTAATTTAGACCGCATCTTTTCATTTCAACCCCAGCTTCCTGCGGAGTCGCCTATTAATCAGACACTAGTAAGTTTGAATTTGTATGCATTTGCTGACCATAAAATGTGAAAATCTAGCTCATTCTTGTGAACAAATTTTGCGGATACACTCCCCAGTCTTCGACAAAAAGCTAGCTGCTGTAATTTCAAACTTGGAAAACGACCAAAAGCTGATTCGGGACGCAGTGGTCGTTACTAACTTTGACGAAGCAGTACATTTTCACGCTAGTGCAGAGCAAGAGTTCAAAGAGGCTGAAAAACATCGTTTAATTTCAATCTCGCGACTCGACGAGGTGATGAGGTTCCATGCCAATGCAGAAACCGAATTCAAAGAAGCTGCGAAGCACCGCCTTTACTTGACCTTGCAGATCTTCCGCCAAGAACTTCAACCTGCATTACTTTCCACGCCCCGACTAGAAGATGCAAGAAAGATATCAAGAAGGAACCCAGAAGCTGGGGAGTGGCTTTACAACCATCTGGATTTCATTAACTGGAAAACCATAGCACCCAATTCAGACCCTGTTCTGGCGTTGTATGGTATACCAGGCGCAGGTACGTACGTATGTATTTGTATAATTAGTGTACATACGATAATTAATACGATGTTTAGGAAAAACAACTCTTTCATCGATTGCTTTCAACAGGGTAGAATACGACCTTACTCGTTGCCCTGACAGATACAGCTTAGCGCACCTAGCACTGGGATTTCAGTCTCGACAGAATAATGATTGCAACACGGCCCTAAAATCACTCCTTTACGATCAACTGGCGAAGTACTCTGAGTATGCTGAGACGGTTCTTGAAGTACTGGGCGGGGAATTTGCCCAAAAGTTAGGTTCTACTGAGGTGTTGCAGGACTTATTACAAGAGATCTTCCAGTTTCATCGACCAGTACTACTCTTTGTCGATGGGGTCGACGAGCTTCCCAACGATGCGGAAACCCGAAAATTCCTCGGAATACTAGAAAGTTTCCTGAAAAACTGTTCTGATATCAGATTATTCATTAGCTGCCGCCCGGAAGAGCTTATTCAGAAAAAGATACGAGCATGGGGTACCAAAGAGATTACGTTGTCTAATGCCCAAAACCGGCGAGACATAACAGCTTTTACTCTAGACCCGGAAAATATCCGCATTTTGGTTGAAGATTGCGGATATGACGATAAGGCTGCTGAAGGATATCTCAATGCGATAGTAGATAAAGCGGACGGTAAGGATGAAATGACAATCGTCATGTATAATTCACCATGCATATAATGGAGAGCTGAAGATCTAGTCGATGTAGGGATGTTCTTGTATGCAAAGTTGGTCCTGAACGATCTCCCCGACCTAGCCCAAGGACTACAAATAGATAATTTGATAGAAGAGCTACCCGACGGCTTGGACCAAATGTGAGTCTACCCAGTTAAAGTCTGCTCGTGTTTCTCATACGCTCACACGCGATATACGCGTATGTGTGTGGGGATGAGCTTCATGTTTATTGCAGCGGTACCTTACGGGCTCTGGTCTAATGATTTCCCAGTTATGACAGATCTTTGCAAAGGATCATTAGTTTGCGAAAGCCTAGTCGGAAATATGCGAAGAGAGTATTCAAATTTGTATTAGGGGGGCAAAGGCCCCTCCGAGCATCGGAACTTCAACAAGCAATGGTGATAGAGGAGAAAATAGACTTACTTTCAACAAAGCGCAGCATTTCTTTGCCATTGCTCTGTGGGTCGCTCATAGAAATAATGAATGATGACACTGTCTGCCTCGTTCACTCTTCTCTAAGGGAGTAAGTATAGAGCTTATTCGATGACGAACTCAAGTAGTTACCCATAGCTAATCCTTAGAAAGGTACCTCCTTACAAAAGATAATACACTGGGACTTCGCCATGCCACCATACATCGCAGCATCAGTGTTGCTTGTTTGACCTACCTGCAAAGTCTGGGAGCTGTCACAGGGAATAGCGATTCTTTTGGGTCACTTCTAAGATCTGGCGGGTTAGCAATGCTTTCATATACCTGCGTATCTTTGGTTTACCATCTTGGAGAAGGAATTACGGATCTTGGCTCACTATACATGAAAACTTTAAATGCTAAGCTAGTGGCTTTCGCCAAAGCAGCATACGGATTATGCAAAGGGGCTTCGATACCCTTAGTCTCCGGGGGCGACATTCGTTCTTCAATCTTCGAGTTTCTAAAAGCGTCCGCCCTTGACACCAAAGTTACTCCCCATTCCCAGTTATTCCAAGTTATTGAACTGTTCAGGAAACCCCGGATCGGAGAAGCACGAGATAGGAATACCCGTTTACGTGGCATTCAAAACAGACTTAACTTTATACATCAGAAGCTCAATACATCCCTCCAGGATTATGCAGAGGGCTGTGACTCTACCGAGCTACAGTCTCTGATTCGATTATATGGGCCTCCTTTCAGATGCACAGACATGAAATGCATTCATTTTCACGTCGGATTTCCTGATAGCGAACGGAAGCACCGACATCTCGATACCCACAATAGGAAGTTCAAGTGTCCTATCAAAACCTGTCCTTTTAACCAGGTTGGCTTTTCTACAGCAGAGTACCTACATCAGCACGATATGTCAAAACACCGAGCATTTAGTTACCCGGTACCTATATATAAATATCACGCGGGACAGAGCAATAGGCTAGAATCGACCGATCCAGCTGATGTATTTACGGTAATTCCAAGTTGCGCGAAGGCCGATCTCGATATTTCGGGGTTAATTCGCTTAGCTAAAGATAGCTTGAGGATGAGGGAAACAAACACGGCCTCCGCGATACTACGGGAGTGCTATATGTCCCCCAAATTAAGTTCTTTACATTGGCATGGGACCATAGACGCTGTATCGTCAGTGTTATCCAACCCTCTTTATATTTATCGCCAGAGGGGGGCGGGCCTTAGTGAAGCGGATTCCACCGTTCGAGAAGAGATGGCTATTTCAAGCTGGCATAACGCCTTTGATAAGGTCTTCCAAGACGGGAACCGCCAATTTCTCCCCGTTAGCACTCTAATTGAACATGTTTTGTTCTATGGCACACTGGATGTTCTAAAGGGACTGTGGTCAACTATTTTCACAGCGGCAATCAGAAGGGACCGTGAGCGGTATCTCGCCCTTGCAGTGATGGGAGCCAACGTATCCGCTGTTAGTTGGATCCTTAGCCGATTTCCACTGTGGTCCCCCTTTCATGCTTTGAATATGCATGTTGAATTCTTGTCAACGACAACGAAGGGACCCAGATTTCTCGCGAGGACTAATAATATCATCCCGGAGATCCTAAAAGTGCCGATTTGGTTTTTGGTCCAGTGGGTACAGGATGATAGCGTTGCTAGAACCTTCGAAAATCTGATGGGCTATCAAGAGCCTGGGAACCCTGTATATTCCTCTATTTTTAATTCGGATCTATTCCTTATTGCGAGCATTATCGAAGACCCAAGCTTGATTAATTTTGTATATTCGAAGACCGGGGTTCTGAGCCCATCGGATTACAAATTAGTCTTAGCTAGGATGATTTCCACCATCTCATCCCAGGAAAAGCAGGATCAGTTCTATAGAATCCTTTCTTCCCTGGAGTTGTCTCGTAACCAGACCCTGGAGGGGAATAAAGGCCTTTTTTGCGCCATCCCGATGGATGATACTCTGGGGCTGGCGCTATCGTTCTCTCTTCTGCTCGAGCCGTCATGGTCCGCTGAATTATTCTTACGGGGCCTCGTGAAGTCATTTGATTTGGGTGTCAGCGCCAGAGTTGCTGATGTTACAAAAATACTTGAACGTTTTGAGAGCATTCCGCCATATCTTACATGCCGTTCTAAAACCGAACACCTCCAAGCCGTTGATGCTGAACAACTTATGAGTATTATATGGCCCATCATAGGAATGACACCGACTGAAGACTACTACGAATTTTCTGTTCTCGAGCAGTTCGTTCAGGAGACAATAGATTTTCTTTCTTTAAGTTCGAAACGGGCTGGGCCATAGGATTGGGTGCAATTGTCGGCCGTCGTTAGGTGTTCCACCAAAAGTTTCATGTAAATTAGAGGTCTTGCCTAATTTTTTCCGATCTAGCTTTCCTATTCCATCTCCTCTACCTCTGCTTTCCAGGGAGTTATTTGATGATAAAGGAACATTTGGTGTGCATTTGAATAGCAAAGATTCACTTTAGTTGATTTATATTCAGTTTCATTTTCATATTTTCATACGCCGCCCCCAGACTATTTCACATGTTAGTCTGGAAGTCGTCCCTGGCGTTCGCTTCATATGTTTGTCATAAATCACAAAAGTAGTTCGTAGGGCACCCTTGTGCAGGTGACGTCACTAGCCGAATTGTCAGCCACCCAATTGAACAATGGCGCTCGGGCAGCTTGAAAAGGACGAGCTGCAAGTTCCGTTTTTCTAAAAGCCGAGAAACGTCATATATTATACATGCTTTATTTTGGGGATTTTAGGCATATGCAGGTTTTAAGTGCCGCAGTCAGTCAAGTCGGAAGATGATAATAGCTGTCTGGGAGCACTTAATTATAAATACTACCTATGTATATGTATTTACACGTCCGCCACGACAACTAAAAATTCGACCTTCTATGCCATGCCAAACCATTGACAGACTAACTAGAGAGTTTACAGTACATACGGAGCCTCCTTTCCCATCTTTTTAAAAAAAATGCCAGGCAAAGTATTCCCGTGGATGAAACAGGGTCGTCGCGAGCACACCCGCAATAACCCCAATGCTCGCGATACCCTCCCAAAATCTCGTCCTCCCAAATCCCGCCCTCCTCGTAGTACCCGGGATATCCTCTTACACAGTCTTCCTCAGTACTCTGGTCCCTACGGTGTAGGGATAATGGAATTGGAACTACCGGTCTCCTCTCCACGTTCCTTCGGCCCGGTCAAACGCAATGGCCGACACGCATTAACTCTCGAAACCATCCTGTTTAACATCTATTATCCAGCTGCATTAGGGACGGGGCGTGGGAAGGATCCTTCAGGCGAACACCACACGTGGTCGAGAGCAACATGGTTACCACGTCCCCGGAGCTTAACAGCCAAGGGTTACGCAAAGTTCAGCAATCTTCCCGCTCCCGCCATGCTAGCTTTCTTTGGAGCAACCTCGTGGTTTACGAAAATCCCGGCATATCGGAACGCTGAATTGGCGGCTCACTGGCCGCCACCACATTCGGCCCGGAAAGGTGGCGAGAAGGTGAAAAATACGGCTGGGACGGCACCAGAGGATCTACCCGAGGGTGCAAAACCCAAATTCCCACTCATAATTTTCTCCCATGGATTGGGTGGCAGTCGTTCGGTTTACTCTTCTGTCTGTGGAGAATTTGCCAGCTATGGTTTTGTCGTAATCGCGCCAGAGCATCGTGATGGCAGCGGCGCTCGTAGTGTGGTAAATTACGGGCCCGAGACAAGTTTCCTCTGGGAAGAAGTTCTACCAACGATTCGAAAACGGGCTCCAACATCCCCCACAAATCCGAATTTTTGGTCGGCTGATGGGGAAAGGGCGAAACGACTTGGTCGTAAACCAGCACGTGCGGCAACCGAAGCAATTCATAATAGTTTGAACAGTGATCCGGTAGAAGAATCGTCCCCTAGACGTAAATACATCCATCGCAAGAAGCGTGCTCTTACCGTGACAGCATCAAAAAAGCGAAAATACCGAACGGTGGATTATCTCTGGCCCAAGGATAATCCATATGATACCAACCCGACGAACAAGATAGATACCGATCTCCGCACAGCACAAATCAACATGCGAAAGGCCGAGCTCGCCGAAATATACAAAGCTATTCAGGTTCTCAATTCCGGCGACGGAGAGATTCTTTCACAAATGAATCTATTAAAGAAGGGAGCAGCCGGCGCTTCCAGCCGAGGCCTTGATGGGGTTAACTGGGAGAAATGGCAAGATCGCATACGTATTGATAATGTTACGGTCGCAGGGCATTCATTCGGTGCCGCATCAACAATAGAAGTCTTACGGAATCCAGAGCAGATATTTGGCGAAGTCCCAGATTCCCTACAAGGCATCATCTATGACCCCTGGGGCGCAGCAATCCAACAGCCTGAATCGCAGGCTGCTAAAATCCGAACCCCTTTGCTAGGGATCAATAGCGAGGCGTTTATGCACTGGGCCGATAACTTCGAAATGGTAATGAAGGTCTTCGAGGAAGCTACGAAGAATAATGAAAATTGCTGGATGATGACGGTGAAAGGTACAGTCCATATTTCGCAAAGCGATTTCACTGTGGTATATCCTCGACTTTGTGCCCTCCTTTTAAAGGCAAGCGCGGATCCCGAGCGAGCGATCGATATCAACATTAATGCAAGCCTGGAGTTTTTGAAACGGATAATGCCAGCAAATATCGCTAAGTGGAATCGGGTAGATGAAGAAGGATTGTTGGATGTCAGAATCATGAGTTGGGAGGACGAAGATAGATTTGAGAGACGTCCGACGGAGAGTGGGATTGCCAAAACTCTCAAAACACAGAAGGGCTTACGGAGCCGAATCCAACCGCAACTACCAACGATTTTGAGGCGCAGATGGAATCGTAGGCAAAAAGGCGGTATGGAAGAAGAGATCTGGATGCATCTGAAACCTGGAGAGGCCCACAGCCTCGAAAATGGCGAGCCATTAGAAATTTTAAAATGGGCTAAAGCTGAATAGATTTGTAGATTTATGGGCAGAACAGTTGAAATCGCGCCTATGATATGTTTATGTTTCTTCGAAATTTAATCAGAAAGTCGATTCTAGGTTCTAACAGCAAAATTGTGGTATTTCCATACCGCCAATCACACACACTGTTATTCTTTTCTTTCTACATGTGACGTTAAATAAAACTTCTGCGCCGGAGTTTGTTCGGTGTTTCAGAGCCCTATATGTCCCTCACTTTCAGCCTTGTAGTCTTTTGTTGTATTCATCATACAACCCATTGCCTTGGGAAATGGGACGAGAGAGCCTCTTCTCTGCGACATATATATATATATAAGTATATATATATGCATAGAGAGGATATATAAATCCTGAAACCTGTAGCTATAGACCCCAACATTTGCCTTCTCGTCGAAATCGGCACATATAAGCCAAATGTCAATTGAAAAAAACTTTTGTTTTTTTCTCTAGCTATATTTTATAAGCCAGTTGGCTAATAGTTGTGTCTGTGTGTCAGTTTATAATCTAATTCTGACAGACTTAGCTCGGCTTGCGCAATTGCACGGTTAATGGTCGCCCGGGGGCGCCCGAGTTTGCTTTCTGTACAGCCACCAACCTTCCTACTAAATACCCACCGAGGTGCAGCGTTACTACCATAAACATACATCTACAAACTAAATCTAAAACAACCATCTACCACAACACCAACGGGAGTGTTATAGCGCCCTTCATTTAGTTCTGTATTACTACTTGTCAGGCAATCAATGTGCCGTCAAACTAGGTGCGCTCTTTGTGGTCATATAATTCATAAATCACAATAGGGTTCCGACCATAAAAATTGGCAGAATCGGAACGTTCTGCTGGTATAGTTTAAAAGCAAATATACGCAGGTAGGTATAGCTAACTAGGTTCTAATTTACCCGATCAGAAAAGCGGCTCAAATAAGCTAACCCCTTGGTATGCTTGAATATTAGCCTAGTAAATTCCGCCTTGCGGCATCCCCACATCCGAATCGTTAAGTTCAATATACCCTGCAGTGCAGTGTAGTGACGATTGGATATTTAATATATATTTTTATGCAATAGCCTTATAACAGAAATACAGCCATATTAAATGATATCTTAGCACCTATTAATATAATATCAAGATTAATATTTATATGATTTTTCGGCCGAGTGAAGGAAGGAAGGAAGGAAGGAAGGACCATGACTGACTCGTAAGAGCAATTATAATTGAAGAGTAATATTTTACATGACTGGCATGCATAAGCTTCTGCTTAGAGACTGGGGTCATCGATGGCTGTCTTGCGTGTCTTGCCCAGCTATATACCGAAGTTATATTGATGGTCAGAGCTTACTTACAGTTGGGACTGCGGGGTTAACGCGGTTAATATACCGAGAGCAATTATTCGGTTCGGAGCCTCGGGACGTCTCTCCTGATCCCTGTTCTATATTACACCACATGAATGGTAGTATATATCCCGCTTATCCGTATATTATATATCAATATTCTCGAAATTAATCTATAGCTACCTAATAAATATACAGTTAAAAGAAAGTTATTTAAGAGGCCATCGCATCACCGAAGCAAATTCTTTGAGTTTATAACATTTAACTCCTGATCACGATATATATATATATATATATAGCTATAGCTATAGTAGACCAAGCTAGGCAGCAAAATCTATATTATACATACCCAAAATCGAGCACCTTTACGGAAAATATTAAATATGTTAAGCCCTTCGAAGATACTTTCAGTGGCTCTGTTCGCTGTAACTGCCCTAGCTAAAACGACACCTTCGCCGTTATGTCCAGGGCCTACCCAGACAACCGTCACCAGATGGCTCGCCACTGAAACTACAACTACAACTCTATCGACCACCACTGTAACCAACGGAATATCGTCATTGGGGAAGGTTACATCGACACAGTCGTTGACAGAGATCCGAGTGATCACCACTCAAAAGACCATTTACTCTCCATCAGAGGTCACAATCCCCGGTAAGTATACGGACACGTAAATGTTTTTGGAATCATGACCAGCCATTCTAAATCAGTGCAAAATGCACATTTCAATATTCTAATACTATTATATATATTGTTAGCAACTACAATCACATCAACTGTTACTGGTCCTACCACGACTTTGGTTTGGTTCACTTCAAGGTCAACGAGTGTTCTCTCAGGAACCCCTCCAGCGTCTCTGTGCCTCACTAAGACCTGTACATCGACAATCGAAAAAACCCTCACTACCACTTGGACCAACCCTCTCTTCTACGACACGACTTGGACTAGTACCGTGGGGCACGTACTCACACAGACCAAAGTAATTCTAACGACGACGACACGTACGGTTACGACTCCAGGAGGGACAACCGCGCTTACAACAATTGTTTACACCGCCACCAATTATCCGGTCGCCATCACGGACACGACAGTTTGGATAACTCAATATGCCACAGCTGCGCCGACAACTTGTATCTGGTAGAATGGGCCAATTCAAAAATTTGCTTGTGTGTGGCTACAGCTGAGGCGAAGCCTGAGAGATATCTAGATACGTATACGTACATGTACATGTAGTATATATCCCAGTTCTAACATCATAATGTACTATCAGTCAATTTTTCGATCATCTGGCTAGATGCTGCGTCCCCAAGCAACAAATCTAGACTGGTCAGTTTTCTCTTGACTATATGGTCATGTACCGTCTGATTTTAAGCTAGAACTACTATAAACATTGCTTCTTAGCACCTATTTCAACCAGGGGCCAGGCAGCCTGATTTACGAGAGAATAAAAATTAGTTTCTAACAAAACAATAAAAGATTTGGTGTTAGTCTACTTTACTGAGCATAGAGGGCGGCGCTGACCATAGTTGCAATAGTTTGTGCCTTCAGAAATTACAAGTTTTTGACCGGACTCAAATGCATGATCATATGATTTTACAGGCGTAGAAACATTTCCAAATTTACTTCGTGTTATTCCTCCATTCTTTATGACAGACTCTATATTTAACAGTTCCATCATTCAGGAGCTGGTAATGGTGCACCAATTGTAGGAAAGTACGGCTAGAACCTGTGCCCACACTTCGACGCGGTAAAAATTGTTCTATAAAGAAACCTGTATGGCCCACTACGTGTAAATCGCATCTCTTCCCGAATATCTTGCTATCCCTCATCTGCAGAACGGTAAACGGCTGGAGCAGTAGACAACTAGCTACTAGGCAGACATCTCTTTTCATACAATATAAATATTGTCTACAAACTCGAAAAGTCAATTGATATCTTAAGGAAGCCTAAAACCAATCTTTGGTAGTTTGAATCACTTTATAAATGTGTCGAAGTATCGTGCGCTAATGTGAAGCTGTTTGATTTAGACGACGCTCGCAAACTTGTCGCGTGAAGCCAAACGCCAATAGTCATCCCGCTAACAGAAGGGTTGATATCAGAAATTTTGTTCTAATCATGAGATACTGGAGTAGTCGCCCGAATAAAAGCTTTGGTGGAGGTCTTCAAGTTTTCATATCCCTTAATATCGCATTCTTGAGAGCCCTAATCCATCAGGGTCGTGTGCTAGCGGTGGCCCCGAATTTTTCTGCTGCCCATATCCCCCAAAGCTTTACTGGCAAATCGATAAATACAGATTCAACGTCTGAATCTCATACTCTGGGAAGGGTAGAAGATCGATTCGAAGATAACTATGCGCTGCCAGACCTTGAAGCTAGGGTCCGCATACCACGTCCAAGTTACCTCATCGCAGAACGTTTAACTGTTGAGTGTCCTTCCGCCAGGCGTGTCTTGGAACAAGGTCCCATGCCAATTCCTGAAAGTAATAATGGAATAGGACGTCATAAAATGGAAGCTATTCACGATATTATGGTGAGCTTCGAGACACGTCTGGATCTTGTCCGCTCGTACCATGAAGGTTGCCGGGGATGTCGCTGCAATCAAGAAACTGGGATCATTTCATCAGGAGGGGACTGGAATCGACTTAAGGCGGAACGCGGGGCAGGTAGAAAAGGCCCCCTCTGCTACGGTTCAAAATTCGCCAATGGGTGTGCTTTTGTCTTTAGTAAGTTTTGCTGAACCAACTTCGTCTTTTTTTGTCCTTTTTCAATGGCTTTTAGTCTAGCCCTTTTCCAATCGGGTAATCAAGCTGGCTTTATGATATGATCCCTGTAATAGTTTTATGGAATACGCCTTATAATATAAGGTGCACAGGGTGGCCTCCGAGGGGTAAAGCAATCCATCAAAGACTATAGCAGCCATTTCAGGTTCTTGAGTTAACGGTATCTCAAGAGGAGTGCGTATGCTAACACTTTAATAATGGGGCGCTTTAGAGTGCTATTGCACAGCGCCGCTGCGCACGGAGTTTTCCAGTACTCAGGTGCCAGGGGTATGGCGGACTGTTCACGACATTCAACAAGCCTTGGATGATTTACCTCATACGGTTAGGTATGACCCAAGGAATGAGGGCTGGAGGGCACAAATCCCAACATTTACCGACACGAATGGCCGGGGAGACTTTAGCCTCCGGGAAGGTCTTTTTATTCTGGATTCAAACGACCGTCCCATTGATGGAGGCGACCTTGTTGTGAACGATCAACTTGGCCAAAGTCAAGATTCCAATGATGATGAGCCTTTCATGCTCTTTGGGGCTGAAGAAGATGACTATTATTGGAGGCGAAATCCCCTGTGGAACGGGAATGACTTTGGGCCAGGAGGATCTGGTGGGCCGGGATCGATTAGTAAAAGAGATTTCGTAACAGAGAGCACGGCAGCGGACGAGGTTCTGCAAGGCGTCACAGCAGTCCAACGTTCGGCCAAATTTAAGAAAGGCTGGGCTAGCTAAGAACCCGGGCTAACCCCCGATCAAGGGTTATTTGGAGTGACCTCGCAAGCAATGTACTAGAATTCAATCTGTATGATGGCAACTTAATTAATATTATGATTTTGCTGTTGCCCAAAGTCCGAGGGTTGCCAGAACGATAATCCCACCTTTTCCCCAACATTGCCCGTATACGTATGCGCTGTTTCACGTTTTTGATTTCTGATTGATTTTTAATTCATTACTACTTGGTTGATACCTACGGTTAAGCCCCTTTAAGCCTTTCCAGCGATAACCATATATATATATATGCGACGGAGTTAGTGCTTTTAACTATCGATCTGGAATTCACATTTTGTCTTTAAAGTTACCACCAAAAGTATTCTGTATCCTAATACTAGGCATTTTGTTTTTCGATATCTAGTTTCTGCCGCAAAATCTAGTTCATTCGTTATTTGTATTAAGGTTATATCGAACCTCTACATAGAAAGGTATCGATTCTATATTCCATTTTCCTGTCGATATATCGATTAAACTTCTTCAACTGTGAGGGGTCCAGAGGATCTTCCTCTCGCAGCCTCAGCCTCAACGATAGCCTCCATCCTCTCAAAGCTATCCACTCTCAAAATAGCACTCTCCCTATCTTTTACCGAACCTCTCCTCCCTCCGGCCCCCATATACTGTGCAGCGGCTGTGCTAGAACTCGCAAAGCTCGATGATCCAAAGTCTGAACCCTTTCTCGGACTACCATCCTTCATATATTCTTTATAAAAAGTCGAATTTTGTGCCGAGGACCTAGTTCCAAGCACCTCCGCTCTTGTGCTTTTACTCCTGTTCGCGCTGAATTTACTCCACCGTCTTCGCACTAGCGCTTTAAACGTCGGCAGACAGCAGACCACGACGCCAACTGTTTGTTCTAAGGTACCCCAGGCGTTAACAATACTGACGATTGGGGTGTAGTGAGCGGTGACGATATATGTGGTTCGACTAATTGATATAACGACCCCTAGGAACCCAACTGCGAACATTGCTGCAGCCGCATAAAACTTCTGTTTATTGTTCCTTTTTAAAACGTGGAGGAAAGAAAAAGGGAAGGAAAAAACTATTTTGAGAAGTCATCAGTAAAAAGACAGTCCTTGAAAAATATTGGAGGAAGAGCTTCCTTCACTGCAATGTGATGGTTTATAATTAATTAGGTTTGGACAGCCGGGGATGCCTAGAACATACTCAGAACTTCTGTCGAGCAATGTAGACTAACTGTAACGACAAACGCCCCCCTTGAAAAATACGCCAGACAATTCTTCTCCTTTGTTGGGTACAGATCCCAATTCAGCCCGATTGGATGACACCAAAAGAGATTTGCCGCCACCATCGTAATTCCCGCCGTAACTGTTAACACTGCAAGGCAATGCAGTGCAATTCTGTGCTTCGGAAGCGCAGACTGCGGTACTAGCTTGTAGTACAATACTATCAAATAGATCTTCACCCCCCACCAACTGAGATAGTAAGGAAACAATGATGCAAACAGAATCTTCAGTAAAGCTTTCAGCGGGCCGGGGGACATGACGTGGTAAGCTGACCGAGGGTCATTAACATCAGGGATGAGGTTCATATCGTCGAGGCCATTTTCCATTACCACCGTTATTGTATCAGAGAGATTTGCGAGGTATATGAAGAATATGGTGATAGATATAATCCAATCGCTGGCTCTCCATCGACAATTTCGGAGCTTATAACCTTCGAATCGAGCATTTCGGTTACGCATGTAGAAACGAAGAATAACGAATCCGGTTGCAATGGCGGCAAGAACCCATGATACTATCTAACAAATCATGGTTCCATTATTAGTATACAGCGTGCAAGTTCGATAAAATCAAATTTAATATTATTCTGAGAAAGGAATGGAAACTTACATTGACGACCAACGGCTTAACCGACAGCATAGCCTCTCCATTGAGTCCGTTAGGATTATTGCTTCGTTACAGTGTATATGACCCAGAAAATGGCTCCCTGGCCTAGAGATTTGTATGCGCGGGATTTTCTGCCAGTTCCGAGGTTGGGATTGTATTAATTTTGACGGCAGGTCTTAACCATAGATTTTTCGGTTGACTATATATATACGTATACGATGTGGCCGCGTGCCAACAGTATTGTGCTACTATAGCTTTAACTCTACTATAGCAGGTAGTCGCGATTGAGTTCTATCTGTAGTAACTATCGGGAACACATGTGCTTCACGTGAGAAGGTTTCGCGAAAAGCATTTATAAATACCGTCCTGTGTCGCTCGTAAAATTGGAAGGTTTAATAATCTCTCTTTACCTCGCAAATTTAAACTTTAAATTCACCACCATCGATGTCGACGCATGTCTTGGTCTAGCGTGCGGTCGACTAAACATCTCCACGATTGCTTGTGCCATGGTATGCATCTTAATATGTGAAAATCTTTTCTCTTTCAGTATATTAGGACAGATATTATGTATTAAAGACTTTAATAACCATAGAGAGCGTCTATAAAAACTGTTATTAACCTAAGTACAACTATACGGGTTGTATATATATATAACGTCCCATATATGCCAAAAGTTTCTACATTAAATAGAAAATTGCGCTTCCAAACTACATGTAATGATGATTTATTTTATGTTGAGCTAGTCACCTACTTAATTAATTAACCACTTACGTACTTTCAAAATGGACCGCGTCTGCAATATTATAAACTTAATTATATACTCTATTCGGCAGGGGTAATATTTCCTCTGCTAGTTTACAAACGATCATGTCGGTGTAAGAGCTTAGTATCAATCTAAAATAAAATAAAGTAAAATAGGAGCAAACGTCATCTGGGTAGGTGGGTATGAGATAAATCTAAAAGCTTTTGACGCATGTATTTCAGGACGCCAGACTTACCTAAGTACAGTAGGTATGTATTTTTAGAAAGAAGCCCGCCCCGTTTACAAAAGACGTCCTGATAAAGCCAACTTTGTCGCAAAATACATATAACAAATTTTGGAATCAAAATGCCTATCCCATATGCCGCTGACCTCAATGAGAAATCCGCACGAGATTATAGTAGTTGGGTCTACATACAATCCTAGCCTCGAATCCAACACAATAATCCACAGACTTAGAGATTTACAAGCTTACAAATTTACATGTTTCGGATATATTTCACGCCTACAAACTTAGATCCCATCGAAGGAAGCAGACACTTCGTTCACAGCAAAAACAACGGACTCAACCACAGCTCTCCCCGCCTAACCCGCACTGGATGATTGAATCATCAGATCGTCCGTATGTAACGGGTTAGGAAGGCTTTACTGGGCCGTCCTCTCCATTCAAAATAAAAAAACAAAAAACGAAAAAAAACGAAAAACAAAAAGAAATAAATAAAAACCGCCACCACCCCCCGACGCACTACCAGAGGTTCACCCTCCCCACCCCATCCATCTGGTAGTCGTCCAACATCCACGTCAGACCCCCACAGTCGGGCTTGTACGCCAACAAACCAAGCACCGACGACCTCGCCACCCCTTCCCTCACCCCCTCCCAAATCCCCTCCTGACTCCTCCTCCAAACTTCATCCCCCTCCCACAACTCTCCTCTCAACGACACCCACCTCCCCAGCCCCGGAGCACGGTCGTTATGTGGCGGAGATCCACCGGACCTCGCCACAAACACCGTCTCCTCACCCCCCCTCGCCAATGTCACCCTCAGACATGGCCTCTCCTCCTCCAGCACCTTCTTCAACTCCCCCTCCTCCACCCCTGGCTGGTGTCTCAGGATCAGCTCCCTAAGGCTGCATCCTTGCCACGGATATGGGATACCCCGTAAGGGGCGCGACGAAATCTGCCCCGGAGTGGAAGGCTGGCCTGACAGTTCAAGGCCGCAGATCATCCGACACGAGGTAAGCACGCATCGCATGCTCACGTCGGTCAAATTGACCCCGCCTCGAACGGCCACCCCTACGAGATCCGGGCACAGCTGAATCAGCTTACAGAAATCGTCATCCACGATATCCAGCTGGCCCCCCCTCACCTCCAGGTACACCAGGCTCCTACACAACCTGACATCCCCGCTCACCCTCTCCAGGATCCTCGCCGCAGCGCCGGTTTCCGTTGCAACAACAATCAGTTGCGTAGTGTCATCTGGAATGGGAACCAAGGGCTCCCACTCGGTGACAACCACAACTTGATCGTCATCGCCGCCGTCCTCAGCTGGCAAGACCTTCTCAAAGTCGGAAGGATCATCAAACTCAAGGAGATCGACGCCTTCCCCTACGATCTGGTCCTGCTGGCCTCGGGCAGGCCCCCATTGCTGCAACTCCCCATCCAAATCCTCCCCCTCCCACGCTATCATTTCCTCCTCTTCCTCGTCTTCCCGAATCCGCAGCTTCCCCCGAAGCTCGGCCACCTCCCCCTCTAACCTACTGATCATCCCCGCCATCCGGACCACCTCCCTCCGGTCCGCCTCCCTCTGATGGCTCAACCGCCGAATCTCCTCCTGCATGCTGGATATCACATCCAACAGCCCCTCCCTCCCCTCTTCGGTTTTTTGTTTTGAGGAGTTGTCCTTCTCCCCACCAGAGAGCGGTTTAACGTCACTCTCTGGCGCGACGAGTTTTTTAACGAGGTTTTCTTTCCTCTCAAGGGGTTTACCGTCGCCCAGGCAGACTGGTTTGTTGAGGAGGTTTTCCTTCCCCCGAACGCCCAACGCCTTCTTCACCAACTCATTCCCAGGCACATGCCACCTCGGGATGTCCCCAGCAGGTCCAGTTGACTCTACCGGGATGAGCGGATGCCCAGTGCCCGACAGATAACTAGACTCGCTAGGGACATCCCGCTTACCGTACTCGAAAATGGTCCCCAGAGCCTCCACCACCGCCTCGTACACCACGCCTACCCCCACAAACTTTGCCACTGCCGGAGCGACCGGCCCCACCCAGACCTTGTTCAACAAGTCAACTGCCTCCTTGCGGGAAACAGTTGGACTCGTATTCCAAGGGTAGGTGAACGTCTCCCTCCCAATCCGTACGTAAACAAAATCGAACTCTGCAGAAACTCGAATCATCTCACCATCGATTCGAAATTGTCTGCAATAAAATCCGTTGTCTACTGGTGATTTAAACTCTTCGACCTCCATCGGCTGACCGTGCATCGGTGATGATCTTCCAGATCCGCATCGCCCCCCGTGAATCGGGATATTTCCATCCGGGTTAAACGGTTTATTAACATTCCCATCATATCCAGAATGATTGTCATCATCATTACTGATAACAAGCGAGATAGGCTTCTCATTTGCGGTTATTGGGGCATCTGGGGGCAATCCAGTGTAAGTATCTGCGTCAATTTTCCCTTCCCTAATCAAAAACTTCAGCCTCTCTTCGAGGTGATCGTAGGCGAGATGTAGCCTGGCTCTCAAATCCATCTCAGTAATGGATGGACAATCAATTGTAAGGCTGTCAACGGATACTCCTTCTCTTTTACTACGGGCGAGCCGGTCTCGAACATAGCGGTAACGTTCGTCTTCTTCCTGGATGTGATCAACGAGCACGATGCGTTGGCGAGAAACTGGATCGCGAGTTATGTATATAACACGAATTCCTACCCCAGAGGAGCGCTCAAATACCGGGAACCTTTCTTCCCTGTCTTCCGTATTTTCTGTAGCTATAGATACATCGTCATCGTCATCATAGGATGCATCAAAACCATAACTTTGACGATCAATGAAATCATGAAAGCTATTGCCATTGGCAGCGTAAATATCAGGCTTCTCCTAAAACCTAATAGATTCGGCCATTTCGGCTGAAGATCTGAAATCCTCGCATGGATCATCGTTAACATCAACATCGGAATTTTTGCTGTGTAGGCCATCAACAATGACGCTAAACCTCACAGCGGCTATTTCGTGATCGGGATCATGGATTTCTTTATCAGAGAGAGGATGTTCACTAAATCCATCGACTCCATCAGCAGGATGAGGTCGCTTTTCACATTTATTGTCAGCATCTTCCCCACGCCTTTGATGTTTGTAACCTTTCCGTTGGACCAAGATGTGAGCAGCTGATTCCTTGGAATCATCACACACATAGTTTGGAAAAATGGGGGAAAATTTGTCAGCAGCCGAAGTTTGAGAGCTATAGTGGTAAACAACTTTCTGCTGGTGCACCGAAGAGACCCATGTTGTAGGATTAATGTAGCTTCCGTGCTGGTGATCAGTCCACATGACGGTTTCGGGAGGGACTCCTTTCATAGTTTCGAGGAAGACGAAACAGTCCTTTTCAGCAGATGTGATTTTCCAGCTCGTAGGAGAATAGCGAAAAGTTTGAGGCGTAGTAGCCATACCCTCGGTTCGAGATCGGGGTCCCGGAGGACCCGCAACTTCGGATAGGGGAGCGCCGTCGTCGTTCCCAAAGGCGAGGAGAGAACCACCGGCTTTAATAGAATCGAGTTTCCAAGAAGGGAATTTCAAATCGAGAGCAAGATTTTCGAGAGTGTCGGCAGAAAGACGATGGGGTGGCTCTGAGTTCAGGAGGGATAATTCGCTGTCGTGACAAAGAACAGACTGTTGCAAATGCTTCCTGACATATTCAGTTGCGTTGACAAGAGCAGGAACAGGGTCGAAATCTTCTGGGAGGGAAATCGTCGAACAGCTCGAGTTAGAGCTCTTAGTGTCGACCGTGATATTTTCGATTCCCATGTTGTGTTTGATCTCAGTAAGCTTGATGCGTTTGGAAAGTGGTATGTTGCTTGGAGCAGTCTCCGAGAGACCGGATAATGGGTTTTCGAGAACGACTTTCTCGCACCTGGCAGCAGAAGCCGCAGCAGAATGTGACGATTGCGACGACATCTCGGATAAGTGATGAAACTAGCGGGACCATCGCAATAAAACGCGTCAGAAGCAGCTCCTTTCGATAGAGGAAGATGATATAGTCTTGGGGCCAGACTTGATTAGTAACTTACTTTGCTCAACTAAAGTCTTTAATGGTGGTGAAATTCAAAGGTCCCAGACGGATTTAGGAAGCAAGGAAATTCACAAGAAGTCTAGGTCTGAATCTAACAGACAATTCTTTAGAGCAGCAGAGACTATCAAAAAGCACAAAGAAGTGGTGGGCTCCCTGTGATTGGTTTGGTGAGGCTTGAAAGGGCTTGAGATCGGTTTTGGTGCTTGTGACGGCTTAAAGGCTGGCTTTTTATTGATAGAAGTCTGAGCTGAAGCTGAAGATGGTGAGTGAAGTGAATAGAAGAGGGAAGGGAGGAAAGAGTACGGGGAGGGGCTCTTTAAAGATAAAGGACCTCAGAGTAGTGCTCAGCAACGGGATTCCACACTCTGTATACGTAGGTAACACTTGTTGCCATAGCATCAGTGATGACATTCAATTCAGTGTAGTGACTTCGCCATGACCTTCTAGCAGCTTCTGTATTCATCTATTCACCGTTCCTCTACCGACTCTGTTTTCATTGAGTGTCTGCGTTGTCAACTTGTCACATTGTCTTTCTACCCAACGTCCTCCCATCTTCATCCTCTTAGCAACGTTTTCCCCATCAATCACCACCCCGTCTCCATTCTCATCCAGTTTTCCCACGTCCAATCATAGCATCATCACCGTAGACACCATCACAGCCTTTCATCCATTGAACTATTATACTCATCGTCGCCATTGTTACCATCGCCATGGCTTCTATCATCAACGTCAACCGCCCTAAAAGGTTCTCAGGACCCCGTCCCCGTGCCTGCAAGTACTTCTCAAAAGGTCAATGCACCCGCGGCAACTCTTGCCAGTACTACCACGAAACTCCATCAACAAACAGCTCCCCCGGTCTCCGGACAATTGAAATAGACCTTTCCGATCTAGAGTCTCTCAACTCCGCTGAGCTTGAAGCCTTCAATCTCGAAGATGATGGTCCTATCAGTCTCTCAGAATTACACCCAGAGTCAATAGCCTACAAAAAATACCAACACCCACCAACGCTGTCGACCCAGATCCTAAACTTTAAGGATCAAAAGTCCTACAGCAAATCCCGTTTGACTCCGGCATACACACATCTTCAATTCGGTTCTGGGTTTCAAGTTACAGATAGTCATATTCAAGACC
Organism: Orbilia oligospora ATCC 24927; assembly: GCF_000225545.1. Classification (NCBI taxonomy): domain Eukaryota; kingdom Fungi; phylum Ascomycota; class Orbiliomycetes; order Orbiliales; family Orbiliaceae; genus Orbilia; species Orbilia oligospora. The sequence continues at coordinate 1,906,640 of NW_011645635.1, read as the reverse complement.
TTCTTTCTTGCCCATCTATGTTGAAATCTTTGGAAGTTTTTGTGATAAAGGGCGTTGATGGGAGTATCACCACTACTGGGAAAGGGAAGAAAAAGAAGAAGATAGTAATAGATCCAAAACCAATTGAGATCTCGAATGAACCCCTGATTACTGTCATTCGACAATTGCGCTGTTTGAGGGTACTTCATCTAATTGGGTGTACTAAGCTTGACGATTATGTTTTCAAAGCTATCGCTCAAAGCTGTCCAGACCTCATGGAGCTAAAGCTAACTGGTAAGTTTTTTCTTTCCTCCGAGAAGCCTTTCGCATCCCTAGGCCCGTTCCTAGTCTCGAGGCCAGATGCCAGCATACCAGACCCGTTCCTTGCACTCTCAACCCTTCTGGACTGAACTACATACTTCCAATTCCTGGAATCGTTGCCAACACGTAAAAAAAATCCAACATCCTCAAACCAGCAAATCCCTGCGACTCGCTTCCCAATCCAGCGATCTCAACCTCGCTAACGAAGTTCGCGTTACACAGGCACGCCAACCCACCCAGGCAACCTCACAGCTGCCAGCCCCGTCTATATCGTTACAAAGGGCCCTGCCTATCTCCCCTCCATCCGCCAAATCCACCTTCAAAATCAGGCCATTCACTCCGAAGGCATAACACTACTATCCGATGCCCGACCACTCGCCAACATTCTCGAGGGCGTCCAATCCACCCTCCCAAACAAGGGGGCCGGTTTGACCCTCACCAGTCTAGAAGGTATCAGGGTTCACCACAGCAGTTATGTTGTGGCCCTGGGGGAGAAGAAACTCAAGTTCAAGGAGTGCTTCGCCCCGAATTGGGATGTAAACAAGGGCGAGCAGCCGAATGAGGAGGCTATCGAGAAGTTGTTGGCGGGGGCCAAGGAGCTCCCGGGTTTCTGGGGGGAACTCGAAGAGTCCGCAAAAGAGGCGAAGGTCAAGAGAGGGGAGGGAGGGGCAGAATGGGGGGCTGACGACCACTCAGAGGAGGGGGAAGGGGAAGACGGTATCCACCATGTGGAGATCGTCAAGGGTGGGGAGTCCGAGAGCCAAAAGCTCTCGGATAACCTCATCCTCGATCTCACGGATGCAATTAAAAGATTGCATCGGGATATCGCAGATCTTGTCTAGTTCCTCCTTCTCTTTTCTTCCTTTTTACCATCCCCACCTCCGCCAATACTACTACCACTACTGTTACTACTATTACTGTTACTAATATTAATACTAAAACTACTATTACTATTGCTGCTCCTGTTCCATTGCTACCATTCCTCCACCACTATTATTATTGGCCTTGTTGTCACCGCTATTTCGGGGAGCCGATGGTGTACCCGCGATCTAGAATGTAATCATACCTTAGTAGGCAACCTGAGCCACCGTTAGATTTGGTTTCGATTCTGGAGATAAAACCAAAAAAAAACCCTAATCAAAACTCCTAAAATGAACGACATACCCAGCCCCCCCGAGTTTTGCTGCTTTTTTTATGAATAATCGTGCAGGTGCGACAATATTCGTGGTATATAGCGGAGCGGCCCTTCCCACTGAAGCAGCTTGTGGAAATCAAAGAGTACTAGTAGTAGGCTTTATGAGAATCCGTCTATAGATCAGGTCACCACGAACTGGAACTAGGTACGGAATCCTCGAGCCTATATTATATCACAAAGAATATTAATAATTCTTCGAAATGGAGAAGTTAACAGAACGACCTTATCTCGTAAACCAGAATTAATTGCTGCTGCGGAACGACCCTGACCTGAGGTCTGGGTTTGATTCATTAAAATATTTAAGCACAATAAATACATAACTACTTTAAAAACATTAAACAGACTAAATCAAAGAACAAGAGCTTAGGGGAGAAAAAGAATCCGGTTAAAACAGACCGGAAAGGGGTGTAAGAGATAGAGCCTTGGTGGCTCTCTCAAATACTTTGGAGCTTAACAGTCCTAGGGATAAAATTTCCCTTATTTGAGTAAACGGCGTGAAGGGCAGGAGCCCGGACCGAGGCTGGTTTTGAAACCGAGCCTGAAGATGTTCTCTCATCAGGAGTAGCAGCTGGTCGGGTCTTCTGAAGAAGGCGGCGGTCGTGAGAGAAGGCACAACGCTTGCCTGGGAACTTGCAGCTCCCTTTGTTTCTCAGATATGGACAGAAGATGTCTTTCCTGCCTATCCCCAAAATTTTAACGCGTTAGTAAATTCACTACCACGCACGAGGGGGGAATCCCATGCATTTTGAAAAAAATATGTGATTATCTGTCAGAAAGAACTTACGCTCAACTTTGGGCTTTCCGTGTCCAACTTCCCGAGAGGGTCCTTTTCCATGGCTCGGGATGGCATTCTGGACGTTTTGCAAGGCGATCTGGAGACTATAGTCCCGAGGAATGACCAACGGCGGTTCAAACGCCATGGCCCATTGATATGGAGTATAGCCTTGGAGGCGTTCCGTAAAAAGGCCCTGAGGCATGGCGGAGGGGGCAAGGGGAAAATTGATCCGCGTCGGCGAAGAGGAAGAAGACGGGATATCAGAAGAGTGAGTGTTGTCACTAGACACGGCTCTCTCGGAAATAGCGCCAAAAGTCTCGATTCTAGGGCCACAAAGCATTATGGCTATTGGAAATACGTTATCCTGCACAAAGCTGAAATACGAGCAGTTTGTTGACGGTTTAAGATACAAATTTAAGCTAAGTTCGCGTTCGAGATGGATTCAGCGGGAGGAGACGCGTGGTAATCGTGAGAGGAAGTGAGCCAGGAGGAAAATGTAGGGAGGGAAGAGAGAAAGAAAAGAATTGATAGAGGATATAAAAGGGAAAGAATTAAGGCTGCTGAGACTGATTGCTTAAGCATGCCTTTACAGCAGAGTCGTCTTGAGATCGAGGCACAGCTCAGTCCGGTACGAGGCTGCGCGAGGGGCATTCATCATCTTCAACACAACAACACATTTGGTGCATCAAGTTGTTCAATTTCCAACACGACGATTTTCCCGTTTAAGCCACCCGACTACCCTCAGCTTGCCGAAGCGTTTTAATACAAGACTACCGACTACCGTTACACAGTTTCCGCCACACTAACTATGTGCCACATTTACGGCCATTCACACCAGCCACTCACCTCACACAGCACTAAGCTTCCTTGTTAGCGCTACGTAGCTACGAAGCTCACCAGTGCAGTGCAGATACGATATAGGTATAGCGATTATACACAAGTTTTCAGCATTGTGCACTTTCACATAATTAAAGTTAAGGTTTGATCGCGGTTTGGGTGCGCTGTTCTTACAGCGTTGGGATTTTCACTTGCGCACCTTGCCGGAGACTAAGTCTCGCCCAGAGCCCGCGGGCTATTTATATATCGGGAACGAATGATACGGAAAGAAACCTCAAATGAAATTGGTTGGCGATACTAGACTATACTATCACGCCACACAAAGACCTATTGCCTGCTCTCAAGAGATCCTAACAAGCTTCGTCGACATGCATCGACAAGGTGTTCTATCCAAAATCCAAAACCGAACAAAAAAAATAAAAGCAGAACCGTATCCTACACCGCAACCCAAGCACAAAAGAGATAAGTAAAAGAAAAGGGTATGACCGAAGCTAAAGAAACCAGACTAAAAGCGGCAATAGACAGATATACCCCAAGAAACCAGAAGAAAAGAGGCGGGCTTCAAAAGATAATATATAAACGGAAACAGACAAGGAAGAAGAAAAAAAAAGAATATAATCCAGGTATCGTAAACGGAAATAAAGAAGGCGGTTCGAAGAAGAAAAGTATAAGGAAGCCCAGAGGACCGAATGCCGTCGTCGATAGCCGATTGAGCTCGAGGACGCTAGTAAAGAAGAGAAAAGTACTTATACAGAGAGTGAAGGGAAAGGACCCGGGGCCCGGGGGCACTAGAGAGAAAGCGCACTCGAACCAAGGAAACTATAGCATCGTGCTCCTCCTAGCCAAAGTTGTTTGTTTTGACTGAATGGAAGAAACGAGAACAGGACATTAGCGGTAATTCTTTCCTACATCTGCATCTATGACTTCTTCCCCATGGCGTCTATGGTGAGGGATAGATAAATTTATATGTGTAAAATGGTAGAGTGAGTGTGTAAATGGGTGAATTGTGAATGGGTGGGCTGGGTGGGACTGGGAGGTCAAACTTGGAATGTTGTGTTGCCGTTAGACGAGCACCGGTCAATAGCATAGTGGAACGCGGACAGTTCTCCTGCCTTGAGAGACTCCGCTGGCTTTTCAAGATAGAAGCTAAAAAAGACAACTATTCCACGATTTTTTTGATGTCAGTTATCATGAGGCTCAAGTTTATATAAAACCGGGTCTGCCGTTTGGGATATCTTGCATTGCACTTGGTGTCCAATCAATCCCGTCGATGCCGACAGTCGATAAACTCTCCGCAACACAGCGGGGTAATTACAAAAAGGATTAGAACTTACTGCTGTCCGTGCTATCTCTTCTTGTGCTTCTGAAAGCAATAGATTTCTTCTCAACCGATGCCTCTAGACCAAACTTATCGAGTATAGCTGCTGCAACTTCGGCGGTCCTCTTGACGACGTAGAAGTTCAGTCGTGGATAGAGTTCCGAGTAGCAAAGGTACTGGTATGAGAAAGGATCTCGACTGCTGCTTGTCGACCACTCTCCATCGTATAGGAGGAAATTGCAGTACTGATTGGAAGTGAGGACCTTGTTAAGGTCTTTGAGGCTATATTTCGAAATTTTTTGAAGGTTAGTAAGTTTCGTCCGATGTTAAGACAGTAGTGGCTAATCCAGGCCTACTCCGACCAATCGGCTGGATAAAGAAAATTTTAAACCTCAGGCGTGACTCAAAACACAAACACCATACCTGTTAACTTCAACGAGCATTTTTGTGGTATATTTTGCAAACAATATTAAAACCTTGTCGGTATATTTTCATATGACTCTGGGTCGATTTTTTTTTTAAAGAATGGTCGGTGGTTTGCCGGAGTTACTTTGTGGAGCTGGCGTTTTCTGCAGATAATAGTAAGAATGGGGTACAAAGAGAGACTGGTAGCCAACGGTTTATATAAATCCTTGGAGCTTTTTAGTTTGCTATAATTACTTGCATATGGGTATACATATACCAATGCCGCATATAATCCCCTCTTCGAAGCTATGCCTCACTTAAGTTAGCAAGGGCTAAAAGTTTCCCTTACAAACAGGTACACTAATCTCTCCTAGTCCCCCTTCTAGAAAACGGCCGAACGCAAAATTTCCTCAAGGTACACATCATGTAACGCTATTTTTGCTGTCCTGTTTAGTCACAAAGTTGTTTTGCCAGCAAATGTTGAGTACCTTGATCAAGGGCCAGTATATGGCCACCCCTGCTGGTTTTCCTCTAACCTATTTTCCCCGATTCGATGATTTCGACCCGAGAGGTTTCCATTTCTGTCACGAACGAATAATATAGCGCCGGGTGTTCGACCTTGAAGCGTATCTGGTGTTTATAGTACTCAGCCACGTGGTCCGTCTACGAACGGAGGTTATGGAGATAGTATATGAGCAGGCTGGGATCACAACCGAGGCCCGGTTTCATCTTTTTTTTTTCTTCCCATCCTAAGTAAAAGCAATATTACAGTATTCGGTTAGAAGAAAAATATTTTCTCGTGGCGTTTATTTAGGATCTGGGTGCGGCTTTGACCTTGTGGCTTGCAGATGTCGAGTGAAAATGAGCACGAAGCAAAACCTGTGAACCATGGTTTCCGTACCGGAAATCCTCCGATTTGGTGTGCCATTTTGCTTTTCAGATCTGAAACTTCACATCCCCAGGGTCCATACCTCAAATTTGTTTGGTCAATTGGCGGATGACATCAGCGTGTCTCGATATTGTCTTAATGCATTACGGGTAGATTAGTGTAATCGCTTCCCGTAACTCCAGGGCACTCCGCAATGGAGATATTATCTGGGGATTTCACATGCACGTGAAATTAACTTTTAACCTTGCAAAGTGGAGACCACTTCATTTTGAATGTTTTCTTAAACATCACCAACATCTGCCGACCACGTAAGCGCTTTAAGGGTCCTGAAGTTACATTTTGTGAATGTCCATTGCATTTTCCATTTCATGCTAGCCATAGCGCTAGTTTATATTTCATTGTGGATACACCAGGATTATTGTGTCTTAGATCTTAGACAGTAAAACAAGCACTCAACGGTTTTCTAAAAAAAGGGTAGCTTCTCGTTAGTGGACGCTTATCCGTGAATTAATCTTCACCCAGATCATCGATCTGCATCCAACATCATGTTCAAATAACGGCGGCTCAATGCATAAAAAACATCAATCTTCCACTTCCAACCTCCCAGGCGCAATTAGGGATGGTCTTCATGTTAATGTTCTCATGCTTCAAATATAGTAATAGAGCTGCAATTCAAATCTGAACACTCGACTCTTAAGCTCGCGATACACTTAATTGATCAACTATTATGGATCGTAGGGGAAGATTTGGCAGCAGCCCACGGCATCATGATGGTCAGTAGCCTCGAATCTAACGTGACAGCACACTTCCTTGTAGAGAGATAGGACCCTGCATATAGCAATCATGGCCAGCTGTTCCTGGCTACTACAAATATTTCTTGGCCATTCATCTCGGCGTCCCTAAATACAACTTCTTTTTTCTCCAATAGTAAAAACATGCATACGCCAATACTGCAGTCAATACACAACTTAGGAGCCCTTCCACGTCTAACGGAGAAACCTAGGTAGAACCAACAAGCCATAGTCCACCCTAGTTACTAATAAGGAAATTATTCCGGCGATCTGGTCGACAGTTCGCTACGATATAAAATCCTATGATCAGTTTGAGACCCAATACCAAGGACTGCGTTGGTTTCATGATGTGTTCACATAAATCCGAAGCCACGGCTTATGAGGCGAAGTAAGCTGTAACAGCGAAGCCAGGTTAAAAGAGACCCGGGCGCAGTTGTTTCGACGAGTTTGGCGGTGGCTAATCAGTCTGTCTCGTCTGATTCGGAGCCCACTTCCTAACCGAGTTATCGCTTACGATTTGCAAATCCGGTGTAGTCATCGATTCTTGGCGACGGATGGCGGTCTTGGGCGTCATATCGACGTCTGGTGGCCGTTGGTGCTAATCAATAAAAGAGGTGGCAAAGTGGATACGCAGGAGACGGCAAGTATTCGTCATCATTGGGACGAATCTGCCGACTGCCTTGATTTCTTTCCAATAGTTCTTCGTATTATACCTATCCCGTATTTGCCTCCACTATTTGAATAATCCGCCACGGCCGGCGTATGGATCCAGCTAGGTGGTGTGACTTTGGTACATTTGTATGTTTTAGGGACGTTTTTCTTGCATTTCGGTTCCATTTTAATCATATAGATATGCGAACCTTCGGATACAGAGGGATTTACAATTGATTCGCGCCTGATGCGAAAATGCAAGTACTCTCCTATATAGAGACTGACACCACCATATATCATATCAACACTTTTCAAAGATTTAAACTCAAAGGGAGCTGACAATTACCATTAGCATTACTTCTCATCAGCATGGGAAACTGATCCCAGGCTAACGTGTGTCTAATATTCCGTTTAAGGCTATACAGATGTGTAGAGTGCGTAGGTTGGGTGAGGGACTATATCACCATGGTCCGGACCTCATGGTCGCTGCTGACGGTCGATTCATCCTTAGCTTCGGAGCTCCATACTTTGCACCCCAGCAGGTTTAACATATCGTAGGCATATGAAATTCCCCCATAATCTTAATCATGATATCAAAAGCTCGTCTTTGCTGAATAGTATAGCAAGCAACTAGAACATGACTAGCCATCCACTGAATAGCTTAATACACTAGAGAGTAAGGGACTTATCCAATAGTGGTCTCATAGAAACGAATGATAAATTGCATTAACTGTAGATTTACATAGATTGATATGTTTTTGGAGACCTAGGGGCCTCAAGGATTCGATATATAGTTTTTCGATTAAGATCAGAAGCTCATCTTCGAATCCTTTTGCAAACTTTCAGGCTTTCGTCCATTGACAGACGCAGTATTCTAGGACCGATATATAGAGCGTCGTCGAGGAAATATACAACATACTCAACGCATTTTATAATTAGTCTGCGTTGCCTCACGGGACATATGCAGACACGAAGATTTGGCAAGCCAATGTATGGATCTGATACTATTAGCTGTTGTTAGGATCGGGGTGCAAAATTCTACTTTAATCTTGTGTGGGGCCATTCTTATGCCTCATAAGGGATCGTAGTAAGAGAGCACTTTCGGTCTAAGTATTGTTCTCCGTTTTGTTCTTCCTGCTAGTTAACATATTGAGCGGTGATACCGTAGTTTGCGATCATTGTTATGCCAAAAAAGCGCTAATTTCACACAGAACCCTCCCATATTTAGGTAGGAGACATAAGGAACCCCTGTGTTATTATGAGGTTTATTGTTATAAGACTGAATATGAGCGAAACCTCTTTCTCGGCTTACAACTAGCTTTTTTCTCAACCCCCAATTACTCGACGAACATATAGTTATTATATGGCGATAAGAAACCCTGAAGGATACTTGTACGTACCGGAGGAACGGGGATCCACGCGTGGGAAAATGGGTAACGAAAATAATATTTGATATGTTGACAAGGGCATGGGTATGCATTTGCTTTGAAAGTCTCGGTTGTGGCCGACACCTCAATCGGAATCCAACCCCGCTAGTCTTTAACCCCAGTACTTATCAAAACCGACCGGCCAGGGTTACATGTGAGGGTTTCCCTCATGGTCTGATGCCAGTTCCTTACTTTAATTATAATAGACGGCCAGAAGCGTTGTACGTTGTAACACGAATGTGTTGTCATGAAAAGCACCTTTGTAGCCATGTAGAGCTTTAAACTAGGGGGCGGTACTGTGTACTACACAGAGTATATACAGAATCAGGACCATTGAGCACGGCTCAAGGAACCAGGCGTGATATGCTTCGAAATGGCGTGGAAAGAAGACATCGGCTATCACGGATCCGACATTGACTGCTCCACAACATCTGTCTGCAGCGTTTTAGATTTAGCCGCTAAGCTTATAAGCTATGAGAACCCGAACAATTCCTAGACCCACGTCCACCAATAGGCACTCATCCCCAGCGCTTGCGGCACAGCAAATCCTAGACGTTGAGTTCGCCACTTGCACATATTCCTGCGTGAAAAATGTGGGACCCCGCTCCTTGTTTACTTCCTGGCATTGGGTGTTCCGATTTAAGCCATTTGCAATATTGGATACCTCCCTTCTCTCACCGCTCGCACTCAAGGGACACACGTACATCAAACACCTATACGAACGCTAATTTCCCAAGGATACAGCCCCTCCTTAAAATTTTGCGTCGAATCCAAAGACGTTGTCGACTTCTGATCTTAAAGCAACCTTACCACCTGAAGTTACGCCTTTAAACGAGATATCAAGTTACGCCAAAAAAGCAGAAAATGTTGAACACCCCAGAGGAACTAAAGGATGAAATCGTGTCCTATCTCTCGCTCGAGGATCTCAAAATACTTCGGATGGCGTTAAGAGAATTCCATCATTCAGCTTCGCAAGAACTATTTGTGAAAAGAAGCAAATCACGATTGGTTTTGAGGGGAGGAAGTGACAAAGAGCGTGGATTTGAAACAGCTGCGACCAGAGCTGAACCTGCCGTTGGAACTCCGTCCTGGAAACATAAACCCGTTGAATTCTGTCGATTAAAGTCATACCTCCCGTCTATTCTCCCAATCGCGAAATACTTTAAGGTCCTTGACTATGCACCGGCATATTGGGATGCTGGTACGTACTATTCGCAGTTTCAGCCGGAGTAAAACTTTACTCTAAACCCGAGTCAACAACTAACTACTACCGTCTGAATCCATCTAGACCTTCTTAGCGTTCGAATTGGAACCTATTCGGGCGAAGAAGAAGGATTCTCTTACCCTTGGTCATACAGCCTAAATGACTGGGAGGAAGAATCAGGTTTTCATAGCGAAAATGAAGATGAATACGATGAGAATGGCCCTCCAAATGTCGACATCTGGGTCAACAAACCATATACTGTCCCGGATCGTTATACTAAAAATCAGAAGAGGATAGATGCTGCCGTTTTTTTAGAGAAATACGTTAAAGAACAGGAAGAGAAATTCGAAGAGTCTCTAGAGGCTCTAAAACAAATAGTTTCAGCTCTACCACCGCTAAGGGTTGTTATCATTGATCACTGGTATTGCCACAGGCTGAGAGACGTTATTTTTCACTGGTATGGAAAAATACAGTAACCGTTTTACAAGCGAATGGTTCTTTAACCAGAATAATAGGGGTGAATTTAGAGAGACTTTCACAACGAGGATGAGACGGCAAGAACGTCACCTATGGCGTAACTACCAGACATTGATCCCGATCCTTCGTGATTCAAAACAGCAGCCTCCGGCGATTGTTCTACGTAACCTCCCGATGTACCCGTTTGTCAGCAGCAACATGAATCCGACGCTTCTAAATACGAGCATCTCCGTGATGAACAATCTCCAGCGACTACGGATCGACTTGAGTATTAGTGGGGAAATGCCGAGCTCTTGGGATTCTGATGTGGTTCCAGGGACCCTTTATAGGTTCTTTGATTACTGTAAGGAATCTCTTAAGAGCCTTAGGTTCGAATTCCGTAATGAACGCAAAGCTTTGCGTAACTTCTTTGGTGGGGGAAAATTCAAACCAATAGTTTTTTCAAAACTGGAGGAGCTATTGATAGAAGGTATCACTCTGCCGGGTACAGATCTAGAGCAATTAATAAAAACACAAAAGAGTCTCCGATGCCTTTGTCTCTATAAGGTGTCCATCTGTGAGCGGGCTTACGACTGGCAAAAGTTTTTCGACGACATCATAAATCCAACGAAAATTGACAGGGTGCATCTTTATCGTCTTTGGCGTGGTGCAGGAAACGATAACGATCCTGAGGGTGTTCTACCATACGATTTTTCGAACGGGCCGCCCGAACACGACCCAGTCCCCAACCTCAAAGTGAATGGATGGAGAGAAGTTCCAGTAAAGAAGTATTATCGGTTGATGGGTACAGCGGGTTCCCCATTAGTTAGAGAAAAGTCCGCATTTAAATGTTTTAACCCCAAAGGCGATCTTGTATCCGTCATGATGGATGATTATTATTATTAGTACTGTCAAGATGAACGGCCGTTGGGGTCCTAAAAACTCTGAGAGCAGTGTTTCATTTTCTTACTAGGGCATATTTTTAACCACAAAATCAGAACCTCGTAGCGTAATCGATCGCGAAATATTTACATCGTTGCAGCTAGATATGCTAGAATAAATGCCAAGACATGCGGAGCTGGGATCACCTCGCCCGGTTTGATATCGGCCGTTATACTCCACTGAAAAACAGAAAGCCAGGGTTTGAGACCAGGATTCATCCAATTTCATAACAGGGTGGCATTATGGTGGCGCTATGGCATAGAACTCGGGAACACTAGCGGTATCTGTGAAATTCATTATAGGGGCCATGTTTTCACGTCCAATCAATTAATTCACGATAAACCAATGCATTTTTGAGTAATGGGGGCTTAAATTCAGAGAGCTTAAGTACTTTCACTTCTGTCACGACAAATTGTATACATATTTCTTCAAGGTGTATCTTATAGCATTGACGAGATGCCTGAAATACTAACTAGCAGGACATATGTCGTAGTAAATCTTCATCGTTCTTAAACTTGATTAATTAAGCATAAAGTGTACTTCGTACCACGGCTGTTGAATCATTTTGCTACCATCTTGTGTCCAGTAGCCTCAAAGCAAAAGGTTTATATAGTGGGAATGATATTAGTTATACATGTGCTAGCCTAAAGTCGCGGAACATCCCGCACTCATGATGTAAAGATGCAACACTGCATGTTTGCATCGGATGTATAAAAGCACCCACCAGGTGTCAAAGCGGGGCTTCCACTTGTACACTTAGTATTGATGGACTGGAACTGACTGACACACAAGCTCTGCGTAACTGAGAAGCCGCCAAGTTTAATTTGGATCAAGAACTGTGTCAGATACCCCCCAACTAACACCGTGGTCTTATAGGGATTTCCAACTTCCATGTAGAAGGATCCGGATGGACCGAGGAGTTGCTGACAAGCAGTCGTAATTGCTGTATTCAATGTCGCTCCACCAGTTACTTTAGGGGGGGCTGGAGTCGTTGTTGTCGGGACACAGAGTGGAGTTGAAGCTGAAGGGAATGACGTTGGATTCCTAGTAAACGTAACGGCTGTTGTTGTAGTCGTCCGTGAAGTAGTCGTAGTGGTTCGACTGCTAGTTGTAGTAGTGCTAGACCTATCGTAGTTAGTTTAAGTTTCATATATCGAAACAGCAAGTTAATTATCTAGATAAGGAAAGATATCAAACGGTTAGACTTACGATGTGGTTGTGGAAGTAGCAGATACAGCAATACAGACATTGTGCAATCTTATATCACCTAACCCAGAACAGTCAGGTAGTAATAACGTATTCCACAAGATTAGGTTAGCTTTTGTAAGCCCGTCGGACGGTCCATATCTAGCGATAAAGGTATCACAAGTATCAGTGGACCGGAAGTATGCGAGCTTGATACAATTTGGTGCCGTTCCAGAAGATGGAGTCGGGTACGTAAAGGCTGTAGTGCTTGTAGAGCTTGTTGTTGTAGTGCGACTAGATGTTGTAGTAGTAGTACTGCTGCGTGTGGTCGTGGTCGGGCTACTAATAGGCGGAGCGGGCCCTTGAACACAAAGATATGTCCCCCTGTAGATACCATCACAATCAGGCCCTACGGCAGGGTTCCAGTAAATCAATTTTGCGACTGTCAGGTCAGGGAAGTCCTCTATCAGGTTTTGGACTACGGCATCGCAAAACTCGCCGAACTCGATGAGATGAAAAAATGTACAGCCGGCTATCATACCCGGCTGTGTAGGTAAAGGGGTTACGATAGTGGGACTAGCACTAGTAGTTCGAGTACTTAGGGTCGACGCTGAAGTCGAGGATGTGCGTGATGTTGTGGTAGTAGTCATGGTGGGATCTATAGCAATGCAAATATTGTGACCCCTTATATCGCTTAGCCCAGAACAGTCGCTCTGCAACAATATGTTCCAAAGTATCAATTTAGCTTTGGTAAGACCAGTTGATGAATATCTATCCAAAAATGTATCGCAAGTGTCTGCCGCCCTGAAGTATGCAAATGTGATGCAATTCGGAGCAGTTCCGGAAGAAGGAGTTGGCCAAGAGAACGTAGTCGTGGTTGTAGTCGGGGTGATAGTTGGGTCTATAGCAATACAAATGTTATGGCCTCGAATATCACTTAATCCAGAACAGTCGCTTTGCAACAATGTGTTCCATAGTATCAGTTTAGCTTTAGTAAGACCAGTTGATGCATATCTATCGACGAATGTATCGCAAGTATCCGCAGCTCGAAAATACGCAAATGTGATGCAATTTGGTGCTGTTCCAGAAGAAGGGGTAGGCCAAGAAAATGCAGTAGTAGTGGTTGTCGTCGGAGTGATAGTTGGGTCTATAGCAATACAAATGTTATGGCCCCTGATATCAGTTAATCCGGAGCAATCGCTTTTTAGTAGTGTATTCCAGAGGATAATATTTGCCTGCGTAAGGCCTGTTGATGCATATCTTGCGACAAAAGTCTCGCATGTGTCAGCAGCTCGAAAATACGCAAACGTGATGCAATTTGGTGCTGTTCCAGAAGAAGGGGTAGGCCAAGAAAATGCAGTAGTAGTGGTTGTCGTCGGAGTGATAGTTGGGTCTATAGCAATACAAATGTTATGGCCCCTGATATCACTTAATCCGGAGCAATCGCTTTTTAGTAGTGTATTCCAGAGGATAATATTTGCCTGCGTAAGGCCTGTTGATGCATATCTTGCGACAAAAGTCTCGCATGTGTCAGCAGCTCGAAAATACGCAAACGTGATGCAATTTGGTGCTGTTCCTGAGGAAGGGGTAGGCCAGCCGGTGAAAGTAGTCGTTGTAGTAGTCGTCGTGGTTGTTACCCTACTGCTCGTCGTTGTAGTTCGGCTTGAACTCGAGCTAGTTGGTATAGCAGTCACACCGCTACCTATACAATACCCATTTCCCGGGATCACATTATCGCAATCTTCGAGTAGACTGCAACAAAATTGTTAGCTCAAGGTATTTACTGCCAGTATCCCCCGGTGCCTTTCAGGAAGTGGATACGGCAGCTTTCAGTCGGATATTCTAAGTACCTAGGGTTCTAAGCGGGTTTCTTTTGATTTAGTAAGGTCTCGATGTTTGCTGGTGCAACCTTCGCAGTTTATTTTTGGGTTTAAGATAGGATAATAATTGAAATACAGCGAATTTATAATGATATACGTACCCAGATCACAAGTTTACTAACTGCAATAGGAGCCCTAGCGGCTAAAGAGATACAGTCCTCTCCATCCCTAGCCTGGAGCCAGGAGTAACAATCGGAAGCTTGAAGGGAAAGTGGGAATTTAGATCAATTCCGAAATGCATATCAAGTATGAGTGCAGCTTTTATCGAGTCGAGACCATGTATCTGGTCAATGGAACCCGTTACTAACCTGTATTTGGGTCGAATGGCCATGGCCCCACACCTACCGGAATTACAGAGTTAGTATGCATGCTAGAAAATCCAACGTTTTAAGGACATATATATATCAATGTTCACCAACCTGCTAGAACGGTGTTTAGGAGACATAGAATAAATAAATTTATCGTAATCACCCAGTTCATATTTCATATATATATAGAGGAAATGATATGATTGTGTGATGAGTAAAGGCGGAATCTTATCGGGTTCTGATCTGTGGAAATTGGTATACATATATATATATATATATATATGTATGAGTCTTAGAATGCGGTTAAGTATTTATACAAAGATGTTACTATTACCTGCTGGTGGGCTCATGAGCTTGCTCCCGTTCACTCGTAAGGCTTATGGTATCGAGGAGCGTTTGACCGGGAACCCAAAAGTCCTTAAACGAAGTGGATTGAAGTCCTCCAGAGCAATCAGCTCTCTCCCCGATCCCGGCTGAGTAAAGTCCTCCACAAACAAGACTTTCGAAAGCTGCCAAGTTAGACGTGTGGACCTTCCAGATCTGGGTACGAGGCAACTTATAGGCATATAATGCATTACCACGGCACAGAGCTTGCAGAAATCAAGTTTTGAATCCTATGCTGACCGATTCTTCACCAGTAGAAATAAGGGCGGCATCGAAATTCCGCGCAATTGAGGCTGAGGTTGATCACATTTCCTTTGAAACAATTTACTGTAGTTTAGCCGTGCATATGCAGTGTCTTACAGTCCGAATCTGTAGTCAATTTATCGACTGATACCGGGAGCTCGTGAGCGCCCTAGCTGTGCCGCGGATACGGCGTGATCCTCATATCATTATCCGATAAATTTTGGGCCACCATTCACTAACTCCGTCTTCGCTCTAAGAGAGATCACCCGGCGGAAAGGTTGCGGGCTTATAAGTCTCGATCCTTTTCCTAATCCGCAGATCGATAATGTGTCATCGAGGGCGTTGACCCGCGAGACCAATTTTGGTGTGAATATTCGATGGCGAAACATATCCGAAAAAGGCGTCTAGTATAAGGCCACACCAAGACGGTATCACGGCAAAATCGTGAGACCTGGCTTGGTCTTGCCCTGTGGAGCTCGTATGATCCTTTCGTGGCCACCATGCTTCTAGGCCTAAACAGCGCATCGGGTCG
This sequence comes from Orbilia oligospora ATCC 24927, assembly GCF_000225545.1. Taxonomy (NCBI): domain Eukaryota; kingdom Fungi; phylum Ascomycota; class Orbiliomycetes; order Orbiliales; family Orbiliaceae; genus Orbilia; species Orbilia oligospora. The sequence goes on along the minus strand of NW_011645635.1, from coordinate 1,890,918 downwards.
AGTTATACGAGCATGTGTTATAAAAAAGAGATGCTGACTAGGACATTGAAGAACCGCAATACATGTTATTGCATGATGTTCGCTTGTCCATGAGCCGAATGTACGAGCTTCATGTAGCATGTATCCCTGCTTCTAGGCATCGCTTTCTGCGAATGAACAGGATTGTACTATGCGCCAGAAGCAAAACCAAGACGTCTTATTGAAGGCAAGCATCAATAAGCAATTAAGATTTCCTTAGCATGCATGGCAGCTGCTGCGCAATTGTGGGTTCAGAATTGGCCAGGAACGGAGAAAAGAGACGACGAAGCTATAACCCTATATATCAAGCAAGATGCACTGCTTGCCACACATATAAAATGCACAAAACCCTTGTATTCAAATTCAGGGATGTCTTGGGCTGTGCATACGAGCTCGAGCCTCGCATTACTTTCGGAATCCCTCGACCTTGTTGTGAAATTTTCGATTGGATTGCAAATAGTGCTCTGCTGAAACTGGGGATACCTCGTATAATTTCTGAGTCAACTGATTGCGAAAGATCCACAGTATCCATATGCCATAGCGGCTGGCCGGATATATTTGCAATGCATCGTGCGGTGCCTTGGCCTTGCACACAGATACAACTAAACGCCGTGCCGCAATGCTGCGTCTTCACAACTTTGGATGAATGCGGTTAGCGTCCGGAGTTTCCCGAAACTTTGGCAGGCCAGTCTCGCCAACATGCAACAAAAAACGCTCCTCCAACACATATTATTGTAGCCTCGAGGCTAATATTATTGTTCCTAGTGTTATAGATTACGATGAGTGGGTGAAGGCGCGAGGTCCGGGATACCGGCACAAATGGTTTAAATGACAAAAAACTCTGATAAACGATGTATCGACGCAAAAAAAGAAAGGAACTTGTATTTCGATCCTCTAGCCTAACCTCTGCTCGGGAGGTTGATGGTTTACTAAAACGTTTAACTAATATATACATATATATCTGAATTGATCACCTAAATTGAACTACAGTAAGTATCCTAGCGAAAGCTGGGATATAAGGTATCTGCCCAGACTGCTATAGAAATGTAGACCAATAACTTTGGCAAAACGGATGGCGGTCATCGCAGTTGCATGTTGTTTTATGGAAACGAATCAACTAGGTTACCAAGAATACAAGATGAGAAATTTTCACCTTGGATGCGGGATTATGGCACAAAATTGGAACCTGAATATTCCGCGGAACCTGATATTAGCGTACGTCTATATACGAGAGTAGTCAAATGGGTACTATACGTATATAAACCGTGCATCATGCAGATCCACATCCATATTCATATCGCCGTATACATGTAAGTCAAATCAGGATGGATCCATGGATTTCGAATTCATTGAGCTCTTATGTTCATTGAAGTTATAGTGCTTAAGAAGCTACCCCAGTCCGCAGAGACCAGCCTGTGCCGCAGTCGTGCCTATGAGCAAGGTTTATTTTTCTTGGATTGATCATTCCCTGAGAATTGCAGAATTGTTAGCATGACTGCTCACCCCTCGCCCCGGAAACAAAATCTCGCGAGGTCGATTCGGACTTTACAACTTCGTAAAGCCCCTTGTTATTATTCTTCAGTTAGGAGGATGTGGGCTTAGCCATATACTCCCAGTTTAGTTATTTTCGAGTTTATTCAACCCTATCTTGTGAGCATATAAAAGCACAAGGGTTTTCTACATCCAATTGATGAGAGTACACAGCACCGTTTCGGTTTTTTCATAACGACGGGGAAAAGGTGCATAAACCCTTCATTTTACCAAATATTTATTACTATAAACTCTATATATTGACGATTCTATTATACAACTAAAGCCTCCCCAGGCTAATGAGTACGGGATGGTTAATTCTTGGAATATTGTTTCTCTTGTCGCAACAATCTGGTCAAGTCTCTTCTTGGCTTGTAATGGTCAATATGCGCAAGATACCCACTTTGGTTCTTATATGTTAAATGGCGTGCTAGGTAGGCATAGGATTTGGGTCCCTACGGCAGGGACGGCTGTCCTTGTGCTGAGTACACCATCACCAGCAATGCCTACATTGATTTGGAACTGCAATGCGATGCCTGAAATTTGTAGTAACGTTGATAATTGGAAAAGGATGAACCCAGCAGCGAACGTAGTGCCGAGGGAATTCACTATGGACATGAGGAATGACGGCAGGACCGACACCCGCCGAGCTCGCATGTGTGGGGGTACTGATTGGAAAAACATCAGGGATGACTTGATCGCCCTTCCTTTTGATATTAACCGCCCTACAAGTATTTGGTATTCAATACCAATTGCACGAGGGCGGGGGCAGCCCCGCGTAATGGGGGTACAAAATGGACAGCGGCTCGTGGCTGGCGCCGAGCTTACTTTAATAGAGGATGGTCCCCCGTTTAGTGGTATTTCTTCCGGTCTTATGTAGTAAGGATCCCAAGCGAAATAAAAAAAAATACTAGTATCCGATCATATATATGCATAACGTAGCTAACCTCTCAATCCAATATAGTACCTGCGATGAGTTTCCTTGTGCCGGGTATGCCACCTACTTCTTTCCCCTAACGCTACTGGAAGGCGCAAAAGCTAATCACCTTCTTTATCACTTTTCTCAGTTGGATTGAAGGAGGGGACGGCCCAAGTGGAAACAATCGGGGTTCAATTATGCCTGCACCACAGGCCGCCAACTGTGCCGGCTCGCAGTACTCCCGAGGAGGTTTCAAGGCGGAGAGCGAGCAAGACTGGCAAGCTAAAGGGAACACCGCACTGGCATCAGCAATTCGTGAGATCTGGGGAGCTGCAGTTGCGCAAAGTGCGGCCGTAGTTTTTACGTTTACCACGACCACCATTATGCCCAATAACCCTAACAATGCCGCCACCCACGTAATGGTTGTCTACGAAACTGCGGTTGCTAATCCTACAACTATAGTTAGAAGGAGTGATGGGAAGAATCACTTTGTGGACTCCGCGGGACGCCCGATTACGCCCACTTCGGACCCAAAGCAGGCTCTGAAAACACCCTCTCCTGAACAAAATATTCACATCGACATCTTCAAGAGAGGCGATAATGGCGCCGTAGATGGGCATAAGCTAGATAGTAGTGACCCAAGGCCACTTATCGATGAGGAAAATGAAGCTCTTGATGATGAGATCCGGGCTCTTAGGCAACTCAAAACGGAAGAGAAAAAACGAAGGGAAGACGAGGATAAAAGGATTATAGAGCAGATGGAACTAAATCAGGAAGAAATTGGAGTAGAGGCTCCTATCTATGACCCCCGGCTTTTTGAGACAGATGAGTATCTATCAATTCTTGATCCGAAGCTATTTATTTCAGACAAAAAGACCAAGAGAGAAAACGGTGGCAAAGAAGAGCGTAAAAGACTTGTCGGCAGCGACAGGGGTACTTGGTTCACCAAAGAAGAAGCATCAAGAATCGCACGACTTCGAAAGCTTGCAGATTCCGCGAAACACGCATCTTCTCGGGAGCCAGCCGCTGTTAAAAATGCCCGGAGAATTGTTCGGGCGGCGCAGAGAGAAGCGGAGGCAAGAAATGCTTATGTAGTAGCTAATCCACGACGGAATTCCCCAAATGGGCCCCGGGGAGACGCTCCTATCAAGACAAAACGTCGTTTTCAACGAAGCCGTTACGAATTTACAGTGAATAGCACCGTAGCAGAGGCTGCAGCCCTCGTAGCTGAAGCGGATGCTAAAGCAGCAAATACCACAGAAATTATTCCAAAATTAAAGCCGCGCGCACCCCCGCCAAACGCCTCTCTGTGGTGGTACGAAGGAATTGAACATAATGGCCAGTTCGCGGGCGCACCATCTGGATACAAGGTTGGTCATGGTGTGGCCTTTGATCTTCAGCTTTCGAAATTTCAGCTAGTTAACGAGCAGAGCAGGTCTATAGAAACGTCAAGGACTATGGCGCTAAAGGTTGGCGAACCCATCCCAAGGCGAAAATGAGTATAACTATAGCTAGGTTATCTAACATCCAAGTTCATAGGCGACGGTGTCACGGACGACACGGAGGCGATCAACAATGCGATTCGAGAAGGAAATCGGTGTCAAGCAAATTGCGGGGCTACTTCAGTTCTCGGGGCTGTCGTCTATTTTCCAACAGGGACATATTTAGTCAGCGGTAGTTTGCTGTCAGACTATTATACTGTATTCATTGGAGATCCCAGAAACAGGCCGATTTTACAAGCTAGCAACTCCTTTGTCGGATTTGGTAAACCCCTAACTCAATAAAACTCGTTGTTTGTCGAATTTCATGGATAATTGCTAACCCAATGAAACGTTAATTCGCATGCGTGTGCGTATAGGTATATTTGAATCCGATTTCTACGATGGTGGACCGGACAGTCACGAATGGTGAGTAGGATCCATGATTATCGATATATCGTGCGATAGAAGTTTATCAGCTAGAGTTCTTATGCAATTTCTTTGTGGCACTGAATAGGTTTATCAACCAAAATAACTTTTACCGTCAGATCCGCAACTTTATCTTAGATATTTCACAAATGCCCTCAACCGCCACTTCTTGCGCAATCCACTGGCAAGTAGCCCAGGCAACCAGTTTACACAATATCAGGATCATTATGGCAGCTGGAACTACTAATAACCATATCGGAATATGTATGTATCCTAATACATGTATATGTGCACGTGGAGTATTGATAGCGGGGCTAACCGCATTATCTAACTTTTGCAGTTATGGAAAACGGCAGTGGTGGATACTTGGGCGATATTGTTTTTGAACGAGGCAACATTGGCTTTTACGCCGGGAATCAGCAATTCACAACGAAGAATCTCGTATTTTCGAAATGTAGAACAGGAATATGGTCTCATTGGGACTGGTACGTCACGTAAAATCCATAGCCCTTCCATTCCAGTACTAACCGATTACATGGTACTATAGGGGCTGGACTTGGAAGTCCATCTATATGACTGGAGTCACTGTTGGGTTAAACATGACTCGCGACCCTGGAGGCATCAATCCTGGCTCTAACCTAGTCCTTGATTCGGTTTTTAACAACGTACAAACTGTCGTGCTTTTGGAAAGCACAACTGGAATCAATGGTACAACAATGGTTGTCCTGGATAACGTTGTCATGCAAAACTGTGGCATTGGCGTTAAAGCCTCCGGGTCTGCTCTCCTCGCGGGCGGGTCTCGTACTATAGCTTCATGGGGCCGTGGCAGAATTTACAACGATGCAAACCCCGATGGCATGCTCTCAACCGCTGGAATGGACTTGACACCTCTCCGGAAAATTGATGCATCTCTTCTAGGGCCCGGCAGTGGTGCCCCCGGTGGCATCTTCGAACGCTTGAAACCCCAGTATGAATTAAATAATGCAGGCGCTTTCGCAAATGTAAAGGACTACGGAGCCTTCGGTATATAACCCTTCTACCCTTCTGGCGTTTCTATCATATTTCTAACGAAAACTTGTGTGGAATAATTAGGAGATGGTGTTCATGATGACACCAACGCCCTTCAGAAAGCCCTCTCTCTAAATTGTGGCATAGATAAAATCTTCATACCAGCCGGTACCTACCTTATCACGAAAACACTAAAGGTTCTAGTAGGATGTATCATCGTGGGGGAAGCATGGCCCCAAATAATGGCTACAGGTCCCAATTTCGAAGACATGAAGAAACCATACGTTGCCGTTCGTGTCGGACAAATAGGCGATGTCGGAGATATTGAGATAACGGATGTTATGTTCACAACTCGAGGACCTACGGCAGGTGCTGTCTTGGTCGAATGGAACGTCAAGGCGGCTTCTCAAGGTTCAGCAGGAATGTGGGACTGTGTTATCAGAGTTGGTGGAGCGCACGGCAGTAAGCTTCAAGCCGCGGATTGCCCCAAGCTAGCGACATCCATAAACGACAAGTGCATCGCGGGTTCCCTGCTGCTGCGAGTTACTAGCCGTGCTAATGGATATTTTGAAAACGTCTGGGGGTGAGTAATATAATAAGCATTACATGATAAATTGGGGGAGTTTAACTATTTATCACAGTTCTACCGCTAACACTTATATTCCGTGACAAAAACAGCTGGACAGCAGATCACGACATTGACAGTGGCCCTGATCAAACTCAAATCGATGTTTATGTTGCTCGGGGTATTATTTTCATATCCTATATGGAATTCGCGCTTGCTGCTTTTGACCGTCGCTAACAATGTTACGGCAGGGTTCTTGATCGAGGGGCCAGGCCCCACATGGTTATACGCTACTGCTTCGGAGCATAATGTGCTTTATCAGTACCAAGTTCACAATGCAAGAAACATATGGATGGGAATGATACAGACTGAGAGCCCTTATTATCAAGGTGTTCCTGCGGCGCCGACTCCCTTTGAGGATTCTTTAGGCCAATTTCCAATGGATCCTCCATTTAACCAGTGTAATGGGGCTGGGGATTGGTATACTTGTGGCTTCTCTTGGGCTGTTCGTTTGCTGGGTAGTACAAATGTCTATCTTTATGGCGCCGGTTTGTATTCCTGGTTCCAACAATACTCACAGGTAAAAGAAATTCAAAAATGATTTACACATAAATACATGCGGTACTGATGGCTAACCGAGTATTTTAGGTCTGTCTTGAAACAGAGAGCTGCCAGTCCAGGGTTTTACAAATATCCCAGAGCACCGGCGTTCATATCTTTAACCTGATGACAAAGGCTTCATTAACCATGGTTACAAGATGGAATGGCCATCCTGCATGGGCCGTCGACAATCACAATGCCTATGGCTCCACTATTGCTGCATGGGTTCTGAACCAAAAGTCGCCTGTTGATGGTAGTGGTGCTATCGGCCCGGGTGGAAGCTATACCCAAAAGATCGGGGCAAGGTTCTGGAACACGCGCCGGTACAATGACTATTATGAGACTTGTCCCGTGTATCCATGCACTTTGTCGCTCCCCCCACTGACAGTTTCAGCCCCAATCCAACCGACCCCAATCACTTTGACATCCGCTGGCGCCACTAAAACAATCACCCCGCCTATCATCCGGTCAGAAGTTCTCTCATTCTCGCCGTTTGTCATTAGCTCCACCCCAACCAACTATATAGAGTTGATTCCAACCCTATCAGGGACTACTATCCCAGTCCCCGCAATTACGTTCACGACGCTAGGGGTAAAACATACAGTTATTCCACCACCTCTCTCAATTCCGTTTGCAACGGCAACCCAATATGGAAGCTGCAGTATCTTCTGCGACCCCGAAGCTACCGAGTAGTAAGTTCTTGATCCCGCGTAAGCTTCAACCGAGTAAATACAATTAAACTTATTTTACGGGTATAATTTAGCCCCGATTACCCATTGATTGTTGGACCTCCAATTTTTCAAGGATCTGACTCTAGTAACGCTACAAATATGACCTCCATTTTTGGTGACGGGTTGCTTGGGGATGACAATGGTCGCGGCTGCTCTGGAGCTGGTTGTGGCTGTACGGGGGCTAATTGTGGATCCTGTCATGGTCCAAAGTGTGGCAAGCCACCTGGTTGCCGTACTGGCTGCGGTGCTGACACCGACGGTGGATGCAAGGGCGCAAACTGCAATTCCGGATGTCGGGACAAGCATTGCGGCAAGTCCTGTAGATCATTATTTTGCGGATGTCAAGGGCTCTTCTGTGGTGGACTAAATTTCGGACTTGGGGGACTCGGAGGCTTAGGGTCATGCTTCGGACCAGATTGTATCGATGGCCTCTGTAGAGGAGGTAACTGCTTCCCTGGCCCTAACGATGTATGCGTTCCGGGGCCCTGTCCCTGCTTCACCTGTGTGCCTCCCGGGGGAGGAGAAGGGGAGCAGGAAGAGGAGGAGGAAGATGAAGATGATGAAGCGGAATCTTGCCCTCTTATTCGTCTTCCTCCGACGGTGGGTACCTCCAACGGGGATCAGACATATGAGATCAACGCACCTGGCGGCTCAAGTGGCTGGAAGTCACCACCAGAAGTCAACAATGGTGGCGGCGGATCAACGACAACTGGCGGACCTCCCGAGCCCACCCTTGATCCTGACCCTTTTGCTCAACGGTTCGAAATTTGGGCCAGGACCCAAAGAACAGGGCCCGCGTTCATCGAGCAATGGAACTCAGGCACCGAGGGACGCAATAAGTTCCAGAGGTGTCAGAACGCGCTTGAAAGAGTTACGATGGAATTTGATGTGACAGGGTGGCCATCCGTGGTTTCACCTATTGAGCATCTACGCCCGTGGAGCGGTCTGCAAGAGTGCACTTGGACCCCCAAAAGTGGTCTTAATTGGGAGACCGAGAGCGCCGGTGCATGGATTGGTGATATAGCTTGTCCAACCGGTACATATCCGTGTGTCAAGCCACCCAACGAGGATGCTCAACGGGAGTTATGTGGACCAAATAACCCAGTCACTGCTTTTTTCCAATTCGCCATGATTTTTTGCGATTGATAGGTTTTCGAGGTAGAGTGTTATCATAGATGAATTGTTGATGGGATGCCTTTCCTTGCGCCTGCTGGTTACGAGACTGGCGCCTGGTCTCGAGGCTAATATAGTTTAGGATTTGTTGATGCGAATATATGCATGATCATAAATACATAGTACCTTTAAAAACGTACCCTTTACAGATGCGGCACGTACCGTCTGGCCATTCATCATATGACTTTAGACTACTGACCATGATACGTAAAATATGCTACGCGAGCACTTCCAAGGCCAAGTGCCGAAAACCTACTATTACTCACAACTCAACGCAACCCTAAATGCGCGTTACGAATGTTGCATTTAGACACGCTTTTCCCGATCAGGAACGAAAGCCTCAACCGCCAAATCGTCTCGTACGAGAGAACGCCGCTAGATGCCAAGCAGGCGTGGCACTCACCAAAGTCCCAAGCCTTTCTTCATTATCAATGTCATCATGACTCGAACTAAGGTCTACCATGGTATCTCCGGTGCATTCCGGTTGGGCAACTACATCTGGCTATTTCCTTGCGATTCCGTGCAGCCGGAGCCAAAGCCCCCCGCCCGGCCGTAAATTTGACGCTTCCATCGATCTTATAGATGGCGTTAAAAACCAAATAGGTAATATGCAAATTTATGATTCTGGGTGAACAATTATGTGACGAAATGCTTGATCTTTAGCTATCATAATATTGCTAACCCTAATATGTACACGAATTTGATAACCCCAGTACCTATAAACGATGCCAACCATGAAATCAGAAGGAATAATGGCGCAAATGCTAAAGAAGCTAAAGCGTAAAGGGACACGAAAGACAAATCGGCAGCAGGCCCCATAACAAAAACATAGAAAGAGATATACCGAGAAGGAAGAGTGTATCAAGCTAAACACACCAGCTATCGACAGAAAGAAAAAATAAACAGATAACGGGGAAAGACTGATATTGAGCGCAACCGCCGGCTACCATAAAGATCAAAAAACACCGTGATTGAAAAAGAGATATAAGGGGGAATCATTCCATTCTGAAGGCCGAGAAGATAATAAAGAAGGGCAGTGAGCATTGCAAAAGCAGCCGCAAAATGGGGAATATTGTATCATTTAATGCATGTTGAAATCCTCAGAACAGTCGAACGAAGCGCCATAAAGTAGAGTAGACAGCCCTTTGAAAATAAGTGTGTAAGTGTAAGGACTAACAGGGGAATATTATTGAGTAGAGCAAAAATCAAGCGATGAAATTTGCTTTTCGGGTATGTACTTGCAATATGTGTACAGAGAAAGGACTGAAGGGTATCAAAGCTCTAACAGCGGAAGACTTTGATCTTTCGTTCAACACGAGCACGACAGACAGGACAGTTGCTGCGTGGAGCGACCATGCCTTCAGGGCGGTTTGGAGCAGCTGGTGCAACGGTATCAGCACACCATTGACAAAGGACAAGATGGGCGCATGGAAGGAGAACTAAGGTATAGAATTAATAAGTGATTTCTGGTGTCCGGGCTCAACCTCGTGGCGGGATGGTGATCACTTACCCATGTCAGCAATCTGCCCATAACAAACTTTACAATCGACCATGATCTTCAGATCTTCTTCTTTCATATTGTCAGGTCTTTCGGGGTTGTCCAGAGTTCTAGTAGTCTGGGAGCTGTTGTTGTTGGTGTTTCTACCATTCGAGTTGCTCCCTGATCCACTTTCACGGCTCCATCGATGAGGGAAGCCCATAACACCACTTTCCCTGGCGCCGGTTACCAAGTTCGCAATGTCACGAATCGCTTCATTATGACGGTACCGCGTCTCGATATCGCGGTCACGCATACGGCGGGCCCTATCCGCCCTGGAGGGAAACCGTTCACGCATATCATTTTCAGGGGCCCTATTAGACGGCTGAGAGCCTGGTAGGTGCCCGACGTCATCAGGGGAAAGGCCTAATTGGCCACGGAGGCGGGCACGTCGACGATTGACACTTTCATGCGGTACCCCTGATAGGTAGCCGCCGACAAGTGTAGCAAACAATTGTTCGTCGTCGTTTAAAGCATTGTCGAGGGGTATAAGGTCTTCATAATCGGCTTCGGAAGCAGATGATGGCTCATCCTCTGCCACCACGGTAAACGAAAGGGCTGATGCATGGTCCGGCGAGCGCGCATGGGCGTTGTTGCCATTGGATGCCGATTGGCTAGCGCCCGGCCAGTTGGCGTACCATCCCTGGGGCCCAACAGGTTGAGGCCGAGAGCCACCAGGGAGGTCAACTTGGTTCTGCTGCATCTGACGCTGGAGGTTGGCGCGTTGGAGAAGTTCATAATTGCGCTGTTGCCGATGTTCTTGGAGTCGCCTCATGCTGTCCCCGTCGCTCCCAGGCATCGGTGGAGACCTCAAGAGCTCTCGCTGCTCTGCTTCTAGTTCCCTGAAACGACGACGTGTTATTTCGGCTTGTCGATTGGTTTCGACAAGCTCAGTGAACCTAGGAAAGAAAAGGGGGTCATGTCGGTTAGTATAAGATCCATCGAGGAGGTCGCGCGAAGGAGATGTGAAAGATATGGGTTCCATATTTGGCTATCCCACGATGAATATGAAAAAAGGTAGTGCAGGAATGGTAAGGAGGGAAATGATCGGAAGATAGATAAACATTGGGTGGGGGTCTTTCATATAGATAATAAGGAGCGGGGTTGAACAGCACAAAGCCGATCGTGCAACGTGGCAGACGTGTGTGTGAGTACGCAATCGAGACCCGTGAAATATTACATTGTAAGGGGACTAATGAGGGGGGTAATATAAATAACTTACACACTGCGAGTAGGGCTTTCGTAATCCTCTCTTTCAGCATCTGTCCTCCCACCCAGAGGTTGAGCTGATGGGTTAATTCTTTCCCTTCTTCTAGCTGGGAATCCATCACTCCCATTCGAGTTTTGACGGTTATGGTTCGTATTAGTATTATTGTTACTATTGTTGGAGATAGAGCCACCTCGAGGTCGTGTCAGTGTTCTAGGCGGAGAGAACCTGGGGGCTGGAAGATGGGGCAAGCTAGGCAGGAAGTTAGGCGGTAGCCTGTTTGCTGGCGATGTCAAGCCATTTCTAGCCATCGATGATTCGGGCGGACTTTGAGTAGGAGAGCTCGTAGTTTGGTCTAATAAGGTAGGGCGCAAGGTTCGCCTGTTTGCTGGGAAAACGAATGGAGCGATGCTCGTGATAGGCGATCCAGACATCGTGTTTTGAGGTGTGCTAGCTGAAGGGTTGCTGGAACCGTCGCGTCTATATGGAGTTGTAACTGATGGGTCATTTAGCTGATTTCGGCTAGACTCTCCAGGAAGCTGCGAGGTGTTCCAGGGCTCGCTGGTTGGTGGAATATTGAAATAAGGTCGATGTCGGAGGGGATTATGTACAGATGGCTCGTTTTCAGAGGGTCTCCCAGGCTCGCTTGCAGAATTGCTGCTCCGATTCGACGTGTCTGAATTTTGGCTGCTGGGGAGATCGCTCATGACAGCGTCAACAACTGTGCTGTCGACACTAGTCCTATTTGTATTGGAGCCACCTGGAGAGCTGATAGATAGTGGTCGCTGGTTCTCCCACTCGGATTCATTCCTCTCGCGGAGTTGACGACGACGATCTGCTGCAGAACGCTCTGTTTCAATATCTGGCGTTACAGAAGAAATCCGACGACGTCGGCGATCTCGATTTGGACGAATCCGACGAGAATGAACAAAAGAAGTTACAGTTGGATTCGAGGCAGGATTGTAAGAATGAGAGTGATGATAGTCTGAGATTTCAGGAATCTCATTGGGAGGCGCATGATAAGTTTGTGGGGGGAAAAAAGGAGAGGGAGGAGGAATGGAATGAGGACTAGCAGAGGAAGAGGGAGATGAACTAGCAGCAGCTGCAGAACTAGTACCAATAGCAGGAGTAGTAGAACTATGACGCGGGGTAGGAGGACCCAAAGTTGGATACCGGTCCACCTGATTCGAAGCGGTAGCAGCAGCAGCAGCAGCAGCGTAAGGAGACGTACCGGCAGTGATACGGCCTGTTTCACGATCACGATCACGTTCGCGTTCTCTATCGATAGCAGGCGCCGGTCGACTAGCATTTTCGGGTTGTGAATTAATACGAGTAGTCGGCATACTGTCGACAGGTGTGCTTCCTCGACGTCTGTGCGATGAACGGGGGGGAGATACTTGGGATGTCGCCGATGTCGACCTAGCGGCTACACCCGTAAAGATACCAGTACCCAATGTTGACCGGTGTTCCCCTGCAGCTGTAGATGTTGATGTCGATGAAGGTGGTTGGTGAGACATATTATTGCCTTGATTGCGAGATGTTCCAGCTGTGTGAGGAGCCGTATTAGAAGCTGTTTGAGCAGTCGAAGCCGATTGAAGAAAACTGCCAAAGGTCGCGGCCCTGCCAAAACTAATTCCTATTTGTCCTAGATTTGGATGTGAATGTTGATGTTGATGTTGATGTTGATATTGAGGTTGGTGAGGTTGGTGAGATTGATGAAGTTGGTGAGGTTGTTGAGATAGGTGAGGTTGGTGAGGTTGATGAGGTTGATGAGGGTGGAGGTGAAGTGAATGACGAGTCGAGCTTCCCCCTCCTCCTCCACCAATACCGCCACTACTACCACCAACGCTACTTCCTCCAACACCTCCAATTGCACTGCTATTACCTCCACTGCTGCTACTACTTTCATTGCGGCCATTTCCACTACTTCCACTCCCAGAGCCCGAAGAAATCGGCATATCAAACGGCCCTGGCGTATTCAGCAACTGAAAATACTCATCCCTCGCTTGAACACTAAGCGATCCACCCCTGGACTGCCTGTCTAGTTCCGTCATTCTTTTGGCCTTATAACGGGCGGTGTAATACTGCCTGAGCAATGATTGGAACCCCGGCGAGTACCTCGGTTCATCTGCAATTCTGGTCTCCAGTTCTCCCCATGTACGAATATGTTGAGCTACAACCGGATGATATTCGTTCGAAAAATTGGGGCTCATATGCTGGAATACTGCGTATGACTGTGGGAAACCATCCTCAGGGGTTATTACGGGTACCGCTGGGGATGTAAGGGAATGTCGAGAAGTCGAGTTCGAGTGAGCGAAGTTAGGATGCGATGCTGATGCCACTGCAGCAGGATTAGGAGGAGGATTCGAGTAGCCAAAGTCGTGAAAAAGATCCCAGGCTGTCAGACGGGGTTGATTATCACGATATGAGGGGACGCTTGCGTTCAGTCTATCCCAATAGTCTAAAATTGACCTCAAGGAGTAGGCGGAAAGAGAGACACCTAGTCAGCAAACAAAACTTCCAATCAAATAACTCCTCGCAAAGGTAATGCAAGGCGAAATTGCTCCTTCAATTAAGTGAACACTGAAGCAGTTACCAGAAGTCCAGTGAAATTGCAACTAAAAAGCTGGGGATGGTGTTGTTTGTTCAGCCGAAGGTTTACAAACGGGAGACACGGGCTGATTCCGAAAACAACCAGTTCAAACTAAGAGAAACCCCCCGGCTCATAATGCGCTCTCTCTCTCCCCTCCCGCCTGAAAGTATAGGGAGCAGTGCATGTTGGATGTGCTCATGGGAACTTTTACAAGCCGCTCAATCGAGTGGCCCCAGAATGTCACAAATCGACCTATATTTATCTAATAGAGCTCAAAAAGAGCAAAGCAAGATGCGGCATGCATAGGACGTACAATTAAGGAACAAGAAGGCATTATCCGAAGAAATCAAAGGCCGACTAGTGATATAGGAAAACTCAGGGTAGGTGGTGGGCAGATGGGGTTGGTAGGAGTGGAGAGATGCAGAGTACAGTTATCAATATAACATTGGATTATATTGACCAAAGGTGAAATTCAAAAGACGTATGAAAATTATATAGTTTAGAAAAGGCGAAAGGGTGGATTTAGGTACCTCTACAAGCTGAGCAATAATGAGCCCATCTGGGTGCATCCAGAACCAAACTGCCGTCGACGTATCTAGAGTTGAGTTATCCCAATTTAGCCTTTTGTTCGCTCCCCGCTAGGCTATCGGTCTTCTGACGCAGGCATTCGCTCTTCGAAACACTCCGTAGGTGATACAAATACAAAACAAGAAACAAAAAAAAAAAAGAACAAGGAGGCAGTCGAGGCGAGAGGGCTTGAGTAGTGATCAGTAACAGGATATATGTATCGATTCGGCTCCCGGAGGGGCGGTGGGTACGGTGTATTTTCGTCACTTTAGATCCGGAGGATTCAACTGCATTTTGAGGGACCCAAAAAAAGAGAACAGGCGAACCGATCGGGTCTATCGGAACTAACCAGAAACTCAAAAGGAAAAAAAAGGGTAAGATAATGACCAGTGCCATAATTATACGTACCTTTCGTAATATTGTTCATGGGGCCTGTTGTCGCCACAGGAGCAACATTCTCCTCGGTGAAGGGAACACCTTGTAACGTCCTTGTGTGCGCATTTCTCGGACGAGGTAATCGGAGCTTGCAGACTTGGAGGGGCGCTTCCCAAAGCCGAAGTCGATGATCGGACTGCGGGTTGAGTGCGGGGCCCAGTCTGGCCTCCGAGACCTGCTGAAGAAGAAGTCGAGGAAGAAGAAGAAGAGTTGTGGCCGACTGCGGTGCTTGCCGACAGTTGTAAAAAGTGTGCTGCTGACGATGATGAAGCTGATACTGCGGGCGGCAAGTCCATGCCCACGAATTCCTGTGGGGTAGAAAGTCGAGTTGTTTTTGTCCTTTTGGCGGTTTAATTTCGAAGAAAGGAAACTGGAGTAGACCGACTCACAACAACCTCTTTGTGTTCCTCAAAATATTCGATACGACGATAAACAGCGGCGGGGATGGTAGGAAATTTCTGTGCGGACATGAGAATACCAATATTTCAAGGACCTTTAAAAGTTATTTCGAAATTTTGTTACTAGTGGTGCAAAATGGACTGTTTATCACACACAGCTGTACAGTGCTCTGCGACAGGATTGGTGGCCGCGAGTCGTATAGTTGGGTTAAAGCAGGCCAGACTATTGTGGCGTATCGATATCCTGTGGTTGCAGTCTCCAAAATGTCTGATGGAACCCTTGGAATGTTGGGGAGAACCGATGAAATGGGGGATGAATACGGAAGGACGACTCGACTCGTTGAAGGAAATAAATTGTGACCTTGAGAGGCTAAATGCCTCGGGAGTTCAAAAACCAGTAGAGCGCTGGTGGACTTAACAACTTAGAGTAATCTGGATGCTCAAAGGAGTACTCTCGTGCTTAG
The DNA here is from genome assembly GCF_000225545.1 of Orbilia oligospora ATCC 24927. Lineage (NCBI taxonomy): Eukaryota > Fungi > Ascomycota > Orbiliomycetes > Orbiliales > Orbiliaceae > Orbilia > Orbilia oligospora. The sequence goes on along the minus strand of NW_011645635.1, from coordinate 1,875,266 downwards.
TTTGACTGAGGCTTCGGGGCATTTCTTGAGGCACCGTCATGCCTCGAGTGCCTTCTCCCTTTGGCTGGACAGTTACAACTTTTTCGAGCTGTGGGCGTCTAGCTTTGCAGGTGACACTAGGATTCGACGAAAAAGGGAGCCTGTCGGCTTGACAAGAATTTCGATGTTCGCATTTGTCAGAGAAATATTGTTTGCTAGTGCTACTCCTAAGCCCGTGGGTTTCTCTCGGTCAGTCAGTCTTTTTCTTTTCCTCCATCAATGGTATTAGGTCGGGCCAGGTCGGTTGTTGGTGGATCACATTCGAGTTGGCCAGGATCTCGTAGGTTTCTACTTGAATGGTTATGTCTTAGTTTTGTCTGGTGCACTCTCTCAGATATGCATGGAACCCATGGGGATGCGAGCTTGAGAGACCAGGTCCGAGACGAGACTCGCAGCTTCATATGTATCAACGAACGAACAGACCCAGCCTGCATGAACAGAACGAACAAAGCGTTGTTGGATATAGTTTCTTTCGATTTAACTCAGTGGGTGAACGGAACCTGAACTCTCAGCGGTGACCTAGATTCGGTCGATTCCAAGCAGAGATAGGTCCAATGCAAGGGTGTATTAGGAACCCAAAGTACTTCTTGTCCTTTTTTTTTT